>NC_090656.1:184124135-184242657 GCF_040937935.1 Hyperolius riggenbachi
GTTTCCGTGGAGTGGTTGGAGCGAAAGCCAGACTGGAACTGATCAAGTAGGGAGTTAGCTGATAAATAATGGCTTAATTCTGCATGTATGTGGCGTTCAATTAGTTTGGATGCAAATGGGAGAAGTGAGACTGGGCGGTAGTTGGCGAGTGTGGTAGGATCTAGAGATGGTTTTTTAAGTAGTGGTGTCACAACAGCCTTTTTGAGTGGCGACGGAAAGATGCCAGTGGAGAGGGACAGGTTAAATAGCGATGTTAGTGCAGGCATGAGAGATGAGGATATCTGCGGAATGAAATGGGATGGAATAGGATCCAAAGAACATGTGGTTAGATTAGCTTTGGATATTATAGAGGAGAGAGAATGTTCAGAGAGTGTAGAGAAGGCAGTTAGAGAGCAGTCAATGAGAGGTGTGGAGGTGGGATTTGAGGGCTGCATGGAGAATTCACTTCTGATTTTGTCAATTTTATCAGTGAAGTATGTTGCAAATTCTTCAGCTGATAAGCAAGATGAAGGAGGAGGAGGAGGGGGATGGAGAATGGAGTTGAAGGTGCTGAACAAGCGTTTTGGATTGTGTACATGGGCGGATATTAGGGAGGAAAAATAGGACTGTTTTGCCACAGAGAGTGTGTTTCTGAATTATATATATATATATATATATATATATATATATATATATATATATACTAAACCTGGGCATCCATGATGAAGGTACATCTTATGGATTATGCCCCCTTTGTACCTCATGTCCCCTTGCACCTTTTGTGTCTCACTGTGTCCTCCTCTGTTTCCCTTGTGTCCTCCTGTGTCCGCCTCTATGCCCCTTTTGTCCTCCTCTGCATAGACACAGCACAGGGAGTACCGATATTGCGGCGGGTTGGAGGTTTGTACTGTCATGCGTTTACAAGTCAGGAACTCCCTGCATTTTTACTATAAGACACAGTGACTCCCCCCCCCCCCCCCACCCCACTTTTGGGGGAGAAAAAGTGAGTCTTATAGTCCAAAAATACAGTATATTGATCAAGCAGGATGGAAGATATCAGTCGATCACACAGGAATTGGATACTGTGCACATATTCAATCAACACTGAATTGATTTTTGCATTGGAAGCATGGAAGCCCAACATCGTTCAGATCAGTTGATGAAGTTGAATCCCATTTATTATTATTATTTATTTATTTATTGTACTTATAAAGCGCCAACATATTACGCAGCGCTGGAAATTAGTTGAGGTTACAGACAATATTTAGGGGTGACATACAGCAAAATGAAAATACCTGAATACAAGAAAGACCAGATCACGCAGCACAGTATGAGTACAAGGTAATGCTTAGTCAGTCACTGGATGGGAGCATGGAGATTAGGCAAGTTAGGGTCACTGAGATGCATAGCATGGGTTTACAGTAATGGAGGTGTATGATCAGGTAGGACACAAAAGGAGGAGGACCCTGCCCAAAGGCTTACAATCTAGAGAGGTAAGGACACGAAAGGTAGGGGACCAGAGTTCAGCTGTGGGTTTAGAGCACTTGTGAGGGGTAGTAGGCCAGAGTGAAAAGGTGAGTTTTGAGGGCCTTCTTGAAGATGTTGAAGGAGGGGGCTGCCCTAATGGGTGGAGGTAGGGAGTTCCATAGTGTTGGAACACATAAGATATAGCATGCAGTGTGTGGGCCAATATTGGTCGACTGTGGAACAACCCCACTGAAGTTGATTGCCCATTCAATTGATGCAAAATTGCCATCTCCAACATATAAAACTGAATTGCTTAGCCAGTCAGTACTATTCATACGGCAGCTAGGATGGGGGAAGTGTGAATCTGCGATCTTTACAATAGTGACAGATTTCTTAGGGCTGGTTCACACTTGTGGGAGATGTGCCTACACGGGGCGTCCCTGTAAACGATGCAATTCACGATTGTGTCCAACCGAAGCCTCCCACCTGAATGCTAATTTATGTAATTCCTGCTTGATTTGGTACAGCAGGCAAAGGGTGTATGACAGTACACCTGATTGGCTGACTGGCGTCTGCTGGCCAGATAGAGGCAGGATATTGCTCTAGCTGGAAGTTAGCAATTGTGCTTGTTGCTGGTTCACACTTATGGCAGTTTTGGAGCACTTTTAATGTAACCCTATTAGGGGGATGCCACTGCAGTGGTTTGATTTGTACTAAATCGCTTATTTTGCTGTCTTGTGTTCCCACTGGATAAATCTTCCCCCACTTTCTTTCCCTGAGACTTCCATGGAGCCTTGTTGCTTTATTATGACAACTGGTAGTCCCGGGGGACATGAAATGAGGGGAAGCATCAAAAACTAGTTGGGAATTCTAATTGTTCCACATTGTACAAAAAAATAATAAAGCTCTACTTGTTTCGAAATCTGTCACTCTTGAAGAAAAATCCCCACTTCCTGTCTATACAGGATGTAATGGAATATCTCCCAGATGATGTAAAAAGACAGCAATAAAAATCCAAAAGAGGTTCTAATCCCTTATTTCAGTACCCAAGACTACAATAACTGGATGGTTGGGCTGTAACAGGGGAACAACCCCTGCGACCACAGGGGGCTCAGAGCTCTAAAGAGGTCCCCAAATGCAGATATCTGGAGAATTGTTTAAATAAATGGTATAGTTGTATGTTTAGCGGCTTAACCTGCCTGGTCATTTGTATACCTGAGGGAGGTGAATCCACCCAATTCCTTCCTTTTAAACTGGTTTTAACCAATTTTATCCTCTGTTGGCGCCTCTGTTATCCCTGTTTACCACTTCGTCTCTGGTTCACTTTAAATGGGTTTGCAGTACTTTTGGCACCAAAGATAGCCGCTAATATAATATCAGTAAAATTACCAATAGTAAAATATTGGTAATTTTTACGCACGCACGCACGCACACACACACACACACACTGCTATTCACAGCTAAATGTCCCACCATGGTAGTTTGAGCCCCCCCCAATTTCTTAGCAGCCATAAGTGGAAAGTTGGGCACCGAAGATACCCAGTAAAATAGCAGGCACCAGGGCCATTTGCTACACAAACTATGGCTACAAATAGCAAGAGGGAAGTGCTAGTAATCATGGCTTTTAACATGGAAACCTATGGAGGTGCCCAAACTACCTATTAAATGACCTTTAGTCTCCCCACTTGCTCCACTTTCTGCTGCCTGCTGCAGTAACAATGCAGTGAATTCCGCTACTTCATCATTAGACACTCTGCCTCATGTGATGTAAGCAAACCTTGGGATTGATTTACAGCAAAACTCTTCTCATGAATTATCTCTCATCGGTTTTCCTCATGCTTTATTTTTCCTTATATGTCTTAAAGGGACTCCGAGCACCTCTCATGGGCATGCCTTTAAGACTCAGACCAGTACTGCAAAGTACTTAAAGATGCATACATTTCTGTAGCTTGTACTCTCCTCTCTCATTTGATGCCTGAATCGCTGTTCTACACCAAATAGTTTTTGTTTTATTTCAATTTAAAAATCGCAGCTGCCATCTTGGCTATGTTATAACTTCCGGGTCACCCCTGTTTTCTCTGTTAGAGAAGTGCATCACTGAATGAAGCAGGAAGAGGAAGTTACACGCATGGCCATTGCAAGAGGCTCCTCCAGAGGGGTCATAGCATGACTTTGTTGAAAGTCGTCTGGCTTAAAGGCATGCCTATGAGAGGTGCTCGGAGTCCCTTTAACTCATGATTTATTTCTTGTTATCGGTTTCTCATGCATCGTCTTTCCTTGGGGTTGAAGCACGAAGCAGCGGTAATATTGCTTTGCAAAGACAGTGCAAAGCAATATTACTGGTACTACCGGCAGCAGTAAAACGCAAGTTACACAATTAGCATAACCTGCAGTACTCGAGTATCGTAAGTGTTGCTACGGTAACGCACATCAGTAACACATCTTGCCAACAAGTTTTGGACTAGACATTTCCTCATGGGGGATTCTCAGGGTTTTCTTTATTTTCAAAAGCACTTAGTAAATGGTAGTTGCTCCATCTAACTGCCAAAAGAAGTGTGCAGTGAGCAGGGAGGCTGGCCGATATCTTTGTATAAATCCTTTGCAGAGAGTATCTTTATAAACAATAAAGCCATGCTGAGAATCCCCCATTAGGAGATGGGCTAGTCCAAAACCTCTAAGTTATGTTAGATTTCTACTACCTACTGTAAGTGACAGCAACATAGGAGAAAAGTAATTTATGGCTCATTTTACTCTGGAAGAAATGTATTCCTTATTTGTATGTCTTTATGTAACGATCGGTGTCAGCACACAGAGAGAATCTGATTATTGGTGATCTGCAGTATCACTAAGAATACAGATATATACCTGATTATTGATGATCTGCAGAATCACCGATAATCCAAGTATAACTAACCTCTGGACACCTATATAGTGTGAGTGTTTGGTGCAACAGTAATGACTTTGAGTTGGACCACCCGAGGAGCAGGTGGTTTTTGGCAGTATGATCGATACCGCCCTCTGGGAAGTGCGAAAACTTTCCAGCAGCCTGAGACCTCCAAAAGGGGTGGAGCCCCAGGCTGAAAGGAGGAAGGACCTGTGAGTGAGTGACACCTGAAAGATGGATGTCACTAGCAGGTCTGGAGACTATCTCTAATGGAGAGAGATAGCTCTCAAGGTCGGGCAAGCCAGGTCGGCAACACACGGACAGACAAGGTACAGAGACAGAAGGCTGATTCGGTATCCAAAGACAGGCAGGGTTGGCAACAGATAATCAGATATGCGTAGGTACCGAATCAGAAAGCAGAGGGATAGTCAGAAATACAATAGGTCATAACAGATATCAAAACAATGCCTAGTCTTGGGTGTGAGGTCTGTGGTCTCAACACCCTGGAACTAGTCTGAAGTATAACACAATGATAACACAGAGTCCCTAATCTTGGGTGTGAGGTCCGTGGTCTCGACACCCTGGAACTAGTCTGGAGTATAACAGAATGATAACACAGAGTCCCTAATCCTGGGTGTGAGGTCCGTGGTCTCTACCCCCTGGAACTAGTCTGAAGTATAACACAATGATACACAGAAGTAATCTGGCTCAGTGTAAATTTCCCAGGTCCTACTGGTTCTAACACACTGTAGGATCTGACTAAGGTCTGAGTGCTTTCACGTAAGTGTTCGCAACGGCAGACAACCTGAGACTGACCAGTTGTCATAAAGGTTCTGCCTCTCAGCGCGCGCGTATTCCTCAATCTCTGTGAACTAACAGACCCAGCCACACCAGACGCACGCTGCTGTGTGCAAACCGCCGCGCTGGACGCGGAATCAGCCGCCCCGCTGTCAGTACATGCGGCGGCTTTTCCGCGTTCTATCACAGTTTATATGTATTTTAAATTTTAGCATTATCGCGATAGTGGTCCTTTAAAACAAACCTAAAATGAGGTTTGTTACATACTTAAAGGGAACCAGAGACGAAGCACCCTCATGCATTTTACCATATATATCAGTGGGAACATGAGACAAAACACCTACCCTGCTCTCTTATTCATCCTTCACTGCTCAGCCTTCTTTTTTTATCAGCCCTGATAAAATCCCAGACTGAGCATTCAGTCTGGCTTTGTTCAGGAAGCCTGCCCCCTTGTGGCTCTGCTCAGGAATCATTATAGCTGAATCATTATAGCAAAGCCAGACTGAATGCTCAGTCCGAGGATTTTATCTGGGCTGATAAGAAGCAATCTGAACAGTAAATAATGAAACAGAGAGCAGGGTAGGTGTTTTCTCTAATGCTCCCACTGATATTTTTGGTAAAATACATGAGGATGCTCCGTCTCTGGTTCACTTTAAGTATTTAATATTACAATTGAAAGATTGAGACTCTTCTGCATCTGTAATTTGCAACAGTGCTGTTTCCTCTGTGAAGACAGAAGCAAAGAAAGCATTTAATAACTCTGCCTTACCTTGGTCATCCACCATTGAGTTCCCACCCTTATCCTTTAGGAGTCCAATACAGTCAACCTTTCTTTTTTTTAGAGTTAATGTACTTGTAAAACTTCTTTGGGTTAGATTTGATATCCCTAGCGATTTGATTTTCAGCTTCAATCTTTGCCAGCCTAATTTCTTTTCTACAACTTGTATTGTTGAAAAAAGTTGTGACAGCGCTCCTCTTCTTAATTATCTACACATCTGAAAAAACAAGCTCCACATAGTGCATTACCAACAACTTGTATTGCACTCCTTATAATTGCTTAAAGAGAATCTGTATTGTTAAAATCGCACAAAAGTAAACATACCAGTGCGTTAGGGGGGTAACAGTAAATTCGGGCGCCTGAGGCAAGTGGACAAATCGGGCGCCGCCATTCACTCCCATAATAAATATCGTTTAATGGGCGCCCGACAGGAAAAAAGGGCGCCAGAGAAAAATAACGTTTTATAAGCGGCGCCCGGAGACTTTTACTGTTTTATAACTGCTTCTCATGATTACACATTATTTTATGATTTATAATTTTTTAAACATTATTTTTAAACGAAAAACAGTACAATCTTTTTTAAAACATTATTTTTAAACGAAAAACAGCACAATATTTTTTTCACACGTTATTACGGTAATGCTCTTCACAGGGGGGTCTTAGGTTTAGGCACCACCAGGGGAGTCTTAGGTTTAGGCACCACCAGGGGGGTCTTAGGTTTAGGCACCAACACGGGGGTCTAGGGGTTAGGGGTAGGTACAGGGAGGGTTACTTACTATTTTTTTTAAACGTTATTATACGTTTCACTTTTTAAACGGAAGATTAACGTTTTCCCAATTGCCAATTTCTTGCACATTATTTAATGATTTATAACTTTATAAAACATTATTTTTAAACGAAATATAGTACATTATATTTTTAAACGTTATCCATGTTTATCGTTTAAAACCCAGCGCCCTTTTTTCCCAGCGCCCCTTTTTAACGTATGCGCGTTAGGGGACATCTCCTATTACCCTCTGTCACAATTTCGCCGCTCCCCGCCGCATTAAAAGTGGTTAAAAACAGTTTTAAAAAGTTTGTTTATAAACAAACAAAATGGCCACCAAAACAGGAAGTAGGTTGATGTACAGTATGTCCACACATAGAAAATACATCCATACACAAGCAGGCTGTATACAGCCTTCCTTTTTAATCTCAAGAGATCATTTGTGTGTTTCTTTCCCCCTGCAGCTATCTTCCACTGAAGTGTCAGGCTTTTTCTTCCTGCAGAGTGCAGACAGCTGTGCCTGTATGTAATTCCTCAGTATGTGAAAGCCCAGCCAGCTCAGAGGACTATTTATCCAGCTTGTAAAAGATAATAGAGCAGAGAGAAGCTGCACTAATCTAACACACAGGCAGTGTGCAGAGAGGGGCCTGGAGGGGGGAGATGCATCACAGAACCACAACACTGAAGAACTTGGCAGCCTTCCAGACACAGGCCGACAAGTCTGACAGGAGAGCGATAAGTTGATTTATTACAGAGATGGTGATAGTAGAACGTGCTGCAGTAAGCCAAAACACATTAGAATAGATTTTAGAACTTGTAGGATGGAAGAAAACCGGATGAAATTTTTGTTACGGAGTCTCTTTAAAGGGAAGGTCCAAGCTGTAAAAAAAAACAAAAAAAAAAAAATCCACTTACCTGGGGCTTCCTCCAGCCCCTTGCAGTCGTTCTGTGCCCTCGTCCGCAGCTCCTCTTACTCCTGGGGGCTTCCTGAGCTGAAGAAGCCTACCTCACCAGGTCGGCATCCAGGCCGGCTTCATGTGCGCTCCATGGCGCGGGTCACATGGTGTACATGTTCTGTGCCTGCGCAGTAGAGACCCGATGGCGTCGCATACACCACGTGACCCCCCACCGTGGAGCACACATGAAGCCGACCCCAAAGCCGACCTGGCGAGGTCGGCTTCTTCAGCGCAGGACCCCGGGAGTGAGAGGAGCTGCGGTGAGGGCACAGAACGACTGCCAGGGGCTGGAGGAAGCCCCAGGTAACTGGAGTTTTTTTTTTTACAGCTTGGATGTTTCCTTTAATGCAGTCTCAGTCCCCTCCTGTTTTAGGACCTTATAGGCATTCTTTTTCAACTTCATTTTATCTCTAACTTTTCTATTCATCCATAGAGGCCTTTCCTTTTTGTTTCCATATGGGATATACCTACTACAATATTGATTGAGAATAAGTTTAAAAGCTTGCCATTTCCCTTCAGTGTCCTTCCCTTGTAGTACATTATCCCAGTTCACTAAACTTAGTGCCTGCCTGAGTTGATTGAATTTTTCTTTTCTAAAATTCATAGTTTTAGTGGTCCCACTGCCCTGCGGCCTATCAGTCACCAGATCAAACGTTGTCATGTTGTGATCACTATTTCCCAAATGTTCTTGAACCTGCACATTTGATACATTATCTGGTCTATTTGAAATGATCACATCCAGTAACGCATTCCCCCTAGTTGGTTCCGTTACCATTTGAGTCAGGTAATTGTCCTGTAGTATTGCCAGAAATCTGCCATATTTACCAGAATGAGTAGTCTCAATATCCCAATGAGTCTAAGTCAGGGCAAAGGCCGGCCCTGACCCCTTCCACCTCCCACATCTCCCTATTGCATGATCACTTTCTGTTATCCAGATTTGTGACATATTTGCTTTAAAGTGCACCTTAAAGGTATTTGTATGATTTCCACTGAAGTATTATTAACTATTTATCTTTACTATGTCTTTGTGAAGGCCCACTCCTCAAATATTTCCCCTTACTGCCTGTTTACTTGGGACAAGTCTATATAAGAGCCTGTTTTCTCTGTATCCGGCATGCATCTCCGAGATGCACGCTGGCACTTGCTGTGATGCGAGATCACATCCGGATCCCTCGAGCCGTGCCTTGCATGGCTATAGGCATTCGCATGCGTGACTCTTTTGTTTTTGAAGCATGCTGTCTGATTTGTTCCTGCATGCGAACCGGACAACAGCCTATGGGTTTTAATAGGCTGCATTTTCCCGTCCAAGTTCCCATGAAAGAAAACACAGCAAATCACCCCAGTGAAAATTAGCCTTTTAGAAAGTGAAAATATCTAAGAATAGTAAGACCCAAAACAAAGTAAAGGCATTTAACCACTTCACCACTGAGGGGTTTTACCCCCTGAGCACCAGAGCAATTTTCACCTTTCAGCGCTCCTTCCATTCATTCGTCTATAACTTTATCATTACTTATCGCAATGAAATGAACTATATCTTGTTTTTTCCGCCACCAATTAGGCTTTCTTTAGGTGGGACATTATGCCAAGAATTATTTTTTTCTAAATGTGTTTTAATGGGAAAATAGGAAAAATGTGGGGAAAAAAATAATTATTTTTCAGTTTTCGGCCATTATAGTTTTTAAATAATGCATGCTACTGTAATTAAAACCCATGAAATGTATTTGCCCTTTTGTCCCGGTTATAAAACCATTTAAATTATGTCCCTATCACAATGTTTGGCGCCAATATTTTATTTGGAAATAAAGGTGCATTTTTTCATTTTTGCGTCCATCCCTAATTACAAGCCCATAGTTTATAAATTAACAGTGTTATACCCTCTTGACATAAATATTTAAAAACTTCAGTCCCTAAGGTAACTATTTATGTATTTTTTTTAATTGTAAATTTTTTAATTTTTTTTTAATTACAAAAAAAAAAAAAAAATGGGGAGTGTGGGAGGTAATGAGTTAATTTTATGTGTAAAAGTCATTTATTTGTATGTGAAAAATGTGTAGGGTGTAGTTAACTATTTGGCCACAAGATGGCCACAGTAACTTTTTGTTTTAATGCGACCTCCAAGCTTCCTTCCGGAAGCTTGGAGGAAGTATAAGGAGGCTGGACACGTGAGTTTTTTCTCACAATGATCGCGCTGCCCATAGGAGAGCAGCGGATCATTGCGGGGCTTAGATCAACGAATGAGAATGGATTTTCCCGTTCATTGATCTCTGGGCGAGCGGGCGGCGGCGTGTTTACTAGCGGCGGGCGGCGTGTTTACGAGCGGGAGCGCGGACAGCGTCGGGAACGCGGAAAGTACGTATTTCTCCGTCCCTGGTTGTTAAAGGATGGAAAAAGGGGCGGAGAAATACGTACGCGCAGGGGTAAAGTGGTTAAAGGTATGTAGCTAATCATGTTTCAGAAGAGAACATACAAATACCATTTTATTTAAAAAAAAAATGGACATTACAGGTTCAGCTACAGTTTCAGCAATGCAGATATTTGTTTATCAAAGTATAATCTGCCCTTTACATACAGTACATATCCTGTCATACGCTGTTAGGTCGTTGTAAACTCTCAGCTCTTGCATTCTTTTTTGTCACATGTTGTCATCAATCTTCTGTCATTTCTCAGTGACATGTACAGTGGTGTGACCAAGCAAAGTAGACATTTCCTGCATTTTTGAATAAAGTGAATAGAAATCACATCCATGTTATAATTGTCAAAATAAACAAACAGTTCATAAGCGCACTGCAGTCTATACCCTCCAGCTATACTGCGTTCTCAGAATGTTATTGTAGTTATACTGATGGTTGATCAGATGTTTTTAACTGGATTTGTGCAGTTACAGAGGACTCTAGTGATAGATAAATATATTAAAAGAATAAAAAAATCATAAAGGATGACTTCCCTTCTAATAATAGTTGTATCAAAAGGGAAAATTATAACTAAGTAACAGAAAAGAAAACTAAACCACAAAAGTGGACTTCTTTTGCTTTTTAGTTTAAGTGCTTAAGGTAACTCACTGGAGTATGCAGTGCAGACATATTTTTCTCTTTTAGTTAAAGAGACACTGAAGCGAAAAAAAATTATGATATAATGAATAGGTTGTGTAGTACAGCTAAGAAATAAAGCATTAGGAGCAGAGACATAAGTCTAATATTTGTTTCCAGTACAGGAAGAGTTAAGAAACTCCAGTTGTTATCTATGTAAATAGCCATTGAGCTCTGCGACTTTTGAAAGTCACAGAGAGCTCTGACGTCTGATTAGGTTATCTCTGCTGTATTGTGTTTTTCTTTTGCAGAGAACAGTTCAGGACAGGTCAAAAGTTCACTGCCTGTTCTGCAAAAACTTTTAGAATGCTGAGTATTGTGTAAACTGCAAATATTAGAGAATGATGCAATGTTATAAAAAAAATGAATGCCTATGGGCCTGTTTCCACTCAACGCAATGTTTCTGATGCAGATTTTCCCATAGGCATTCATTGGAGTCAGTTTTTTTTGTATCCATTCTGCATCCAATCTGCGTGTAATGGAAACAAGCTTTACGGGTAAGGCTAAAAGGGGAATTGGAAGAGGGGGAAGGGGGTGGGCAGGGGAAATTGAAAAATGAAAGTCTCACTTTACCCAGTCCTCTTCGCTTTGGATTTTGGTCCACACACAAGTATGGTGAAAAGAAACCTGTTAGAAGGCAAATATTGCATAGAGAGAGTCACTGCCCAATTTCTGGTGATTACTCTGAAGTTCAGACCCCATCCAGAAATGGGCCTCCCCAAGCTATTGTGCAGCCAGTTACACTGTGCTTACAGTGCTCAATAGCAGGATCTATTGTCCACCCTTATTTCAGCTTGCTTATAATGTAATGTAATATATACATGAAAATCACATTTAGGGATGTGACTGTAACGATCGGTGTCAGCACGCAGAGAGAATCAGATTATTGGTGATCTGCAGTATCACCAAGAATACAGATTTATACCTGATTATGGATGATCTGCAGAATCACCAATAATACAGATATAGTGCTAACCTCTGGACACCTCTAGATATATGTATGGTGAGTGTTTGGTGTAACAGTATGACTTTGAGCAACCCACCTGATGAACAGGTGACCCTAAGCAGTACAGAAGATACTGCTATGGAGAGTACAGAAACCTTCCAGCAGCCTGAGACTCTCCAAGGGGTGGAGTCAGGCTGAAGGTAGGAAGGACCAGAGAGTGAGTGACACCTGAAGGTGGATGTCACTGACTGAACTTGGAGACTATCTCTTAAGTGGAGAGAGAGAGTTTTCGAGGTCGGGCAAGCCAGGTCGGCAACACACAGACAGATAAAGTACAAAGACAGAAGGCTGATTCGGTATCCAAGTCAGGCAGGGTTTGGCAACGTGATATCAGATATGCGTGGTACCGAATCAGAAAGCAGAGGGATAGTCAGGAAAGCAACAGGTCATAACAAATATCAAATAATGCCTAGTCTTGGGTGTGAGGTCCGTGGTCTCTACACCCTGGAACTAGTCTGATGTATAACAGAATAATGACACAAGTTCCCTAGTCTTGGGTGTGATGTCCGTGGTCTCTACACCCTGGAACTAGTCTGAGATATAACAGAATGATAATACAAGTTCCCTAGTCTTGGGTGTGAGGTCCGTGGTCTCTACACCCTGGAACTAGTCTGAAGTATAACAGAATGGTAATACAAGTTCCCTAGTCTTGGGTGTGAGGTCTGGGGTCTCTACACCCTGGAACTAGTCTGAAGTATAACAGAATAATAACACAAGTAATCTGGCTCAGTGTGAATTCCCAGGTCCTCCTGGTTCAAACACACTGTTGGATCTGACTAAGGTCTGAGTGCTTCCACGTAGTGATTGCAACGGCAGACAATTTAAAAGTGGCCAGCAGTAACCATATATAGAGCAGTGCTCTCTGGCGCCACCCTAAAGTGATCAACCAATGGTTAGCAGCTCTGAGGTCAGCTGTCCGGCCTGGTCAGCTGATCCCCCCCCTTGACCATCATAAAAGTTCTGCCTTTCAGCGCGCGCGCGTATTCCTAAATCTGTGTGAACTAACAGGCTCAGCCACACCAGCTGCACGCTGCTGCGTGCAAACCGCCGCGCTGGACGCGGAACCAGCCGCCTTGCTGTCAGTACAAGCGGCAGCTTTTCCGCGTTCTGCCATGTCACTAGATGCACGCTTCCGCGTGCAGACCACCGCGTTGGACGCGGAATCAGCCGCCTTGCTGTCAGTACACGCGGCGGCTTTTCCGCGTTCTCTCACAGTGACCCACTAGGAGTGGATCCCTATGGGGTGGCTCCACTAGCAGCAATCACAAAAGCTGCTTGCAACATTTTGAGACGATCCCAGAGCCACTGCATCATTGGCAGCAGTAACCAATCTGTCAATCAGTAGATTAGTCCAGGTGTGGAAAATAGTGTTGATGGGAATAGGTAATTTGGCTTTTGTGAATTTTCGCAATTTTCGGATAGTCTTGAATTTATGTAATTTATGAAGTTACACAAACTTATGCTCATGGAACCTACTTAAGCCCCCCCCTACCTCTCATGATTGAGGGCAGCAGCATCGAGTGAGTCAGATGGGGGAGAGCCAGGTTCCAGTGAAGACTTGTAGGGTAGGAGATTTGGACAGGAAGAAGTTATGAATGGCTGTGAGCTTGTTGTGGACCGATCTGGCATTACATCAGCAGGAGAAAGGGAGGGAGTATTGTGGGTGAGTCGGATGGGTATAAGGTCGGGGGGCTGGAGTTGGGTAGAAGACAGTAGAGGGGAGGAAGGGTTGTGGAGAGTGATGGGCTGGGTAAATCGGTCGGGTGAAGGATCCTGGCCCAGAGTTGGGTGATATGTCTCCAGAAGCAAGTAGAAGGAGAGAAAGTGAGAGTAGATGTGTTTGTGATTTAAATGTAACCTGGGTAGGATTGGAGGTGCAGGTGGGTGAAAGTGATTTATGAATGACAGAGGTTCATGGGACGCTAAAAGAGGTGAGGAAAGCAAGGAACGTGAGTTGTACACTGATGTATCAGTATTGGGAATTTGCATGGTGTGAATCAGCTGCAACATAAGTGGTAGGAGGCTAAGCTGTGCAAGGAACAAATTAAACATATTGCAAATAACTGTGGTTTCTCAAAGATTATTACTGGTTGCAGATGAATTCAGGTGAAGGTCTGGTGAATTCTTGTAAATTTGTTTTTGTCACCCTAATAAGCGACTCTGAATGTGACACACAGCTGACAAATTACCAGAGCTGATTGACAAACTTTTTTATATACAGCCAGAACAAATGGCTTGATCAGCATAGGCTAGTCAGGTGTGGGACAATTGGGGGCGCTAGTACACTTTAGGGGAACCAGCAGGAAACCTCATATGGAACAGTTTTCCAATCACTTTACTCTCTTACAGCACAAAGTGATGTGATTGGCCAAATAGTGTGGGCGTAGTTTACTAAAACCTATTGGAAACCTAACAGTTTGAGGAGAAAACTTAAGAGAAAAAGTGAATTGAATAAGGAGTACAGTCACTGAGTGGAAATCATGTCTAAGGGGTTCCAGCTTTGTGGGTCAGAGAATCAGAGATTGCTGTCTTCAGTCAGTCAAGAAATTAGTTATCTTTACTAGAGATGTCCCGAATGGTTCGCCGGCAAACGGTTCCAGGCGAACTTCGGTGGTTCGCGTTCTCCTGCCAAAGGCGAACTTTCCCGGAAGTTCAATTTGCCCCATAATGCTCTATTGAGCAAAACTTGACCCTCTACATCACAGTCAGCAGGCACATTGTTGCCAATCAGACTGCACTCACAGGTGGAGCCCCACCCCCCCTTATACAAGGCAAAGTCCTTGAGCCATTTGACTCACTCGTCTGCCTATACTAATTAGTTAAGGGACAGTTGCTACACACTCTGCTAGGGAGATTTTAATTAGCCTCTTGTGGGCATCTCCACCCTTCTACCTATTCCCTCCTCCGGAGGGAGGAGGGTCTCATCTGCCAGGGAATTCCAGTATTTCAAAAACCAGCTTACATACCATGGCTGGGATTTGAACCCAGGTCTCAGTGTATGGTAGGTAACTAACATATCCATTATACCACCAACACTACTAGCTGAAAGTAGCTGAAACTAGCTGAAACTAGCTGAAACTAGCTGAAACTGTCCTAGCAGTTACTATTTATGCTCAATGCAAGAGAAAAATTAGACAAGACAAATAACATTTATATCACGCTTTTTTCCTGGCAGACTCAAAGCACCAGAGCTGCAGCCACTAGGGCACGCTCTATAGGCAGTAGCAGTGTTAGGAAGACTTGCCTAAGGTCTCCTACTGAATAGGTGCTGGCTTACTGAACAGACAGACGAGATTCGAACACTGGTCTCCTGTGTCAGAGGCAGAGCCCTTAACCATTACACCTTCCAGCCACTGCTTACAGATATGTAGCCAGACATGGCCTTGCCTTTTGTGTTCAACAGTTGTCAAGAGAAAAATTAGACAAGATAGCAGTGTTAGGAAGACTTGCACTGAATAGGTGCTGGCTTACTGAACAGACAGAGCTGAGATTCGAACTCTGGTCTCTTGTATCAGAGGCAGAGCCCTTAACCATTACACCATCCAGCCACTGCTTACGGATATGTAGCCAGGCATGGCCTTGCCTTTTGTGTTCAACAGTTGTCCAAAGAGAACCCCAGATAGTCAGGTAGATTCATCTCTCTCTCTCTCTATATATATATATATATATATATATATATATATATATCTATCCGTAAGCATTGGCTGGATGGTGTAATGGTTAAGGACTCTGCCTCTGACACAGGAGACCAGAGTTCAAATCTCAGCTCTGTCTGTTCAGTAAGCCAGCACCTATTCAGTAGGAGACCTCAGGCAAGTCTTCCTAACACTGCTATCTTGTCTAATTTTTCTCTTGACAACTGTTGAACACAAAAGGCAAGGCCATGTCTGGCTACATATCCGTAAGCAGTGGCTGGATGGTGTAATGGCTAAGGGCTCTGCCTCTGACACAGGAGACCAGGGTTCGAATCTCGTCTGTCTGTTAAGTAAGCCAGCACCTATTCAGTAGGAGACCTTAGGCAAGTCTTCCTAACACTGCTACTGCCTATAGAGTGTGCCCTAGTGGCTGCAGGCAGCTTTGGTGCTTTGAACCTGCCAGGAGAAAAGTGTGATATAAATGTTATTTGTCTTGTCTAATTTTTCTCTTGCATTGAGCATAAATGGTACATGCTAGGCTAGTTTCAGCTAGTTTCAGCTAGTTTCAGCTAGTAGTGTTGGTGGTATAATGGATATGTTAGTTACCTACCATACACTGAGACCTGGGTTCAAATCCCAGCCATGGTATGTAAGCTGGTTTTTGAAATACTGGAATTCCCTGGCAGATGAGACCCTCCTCCCTCCGGAGGAGGGAATAGGTAGTAGGGTGGAGGGAGGAGGGTAATAGAAGTCATGAAACATGCTTTCTATCATTATTCCAGCCAGTAGAAATTTTTCTAAATTTTAAAGTTCGCCTCCCCATTGAAGTGAATTGCGATTCGCGAACTTTTTCGCGAACCGAACTTTCCGCGAAGGTTCGAAAATCGGAGGTTCGCGACATCTCTAATCTTTACACAGTGTTGTCTTGTACAGTTTGCATAATAGTGTTGGAATTAAAGTGTTAAAGGGAGAGCTGAAATCAAGAATCAAAATCCTACTGTAGGTTCTTGAGGAGAAAACCCATGCTAGAACTGTCCGGCTTCTAGACTAACTGCAAGGACTCAAGCAGGGGGGTCTTTCATGAATGATGGAGTTGAAGTACACAGGTATGAGTCTTTCAAAAGGCGGTACTTATCCGTTAGCCGGGCGCATCCGGCAGGTGGCGACAAAACTCCACCAGAGTTACATCTTTCCCTACTATCCATGTCGGCCTGGAGGGGGAATAGTAATTAGCACCATCTGCCGGATGCGCCCGGCTAACGGATAAGTACCCAAAAGGCTTCTTGACCACTAATGTCAGGGCAACTGGTCTTTAAAAATGTTAGCAAAATGTCAAACTTGGTCTGATGAAGCAGGCAGCGTAGCTATTTATCTTTCATTGCTATACTGGATGCACTGATGAGTAGCATCTGTGCTAGAGCAATGGTCAGTGCCCTTGAAAGTTAATTTCATCTTTGTTCAAAAAATTGCATTAACCACTTAACGACCGCCTAACGCCCACAGGCATCGGCGGGTCGTTAGTGGTATAGCATGGAAACGGCCGCTCGATCGAGCGGCCTTTCCATGCTAGTTCACGGAGACTGTCTCCGTGAACAGTGTGCGAGCCGCCGATCGCGGCTTGCACGCATAATGTAAACATGCGGGGAAGAAATCCCCGCTGTTTACATCACACGGCGCTGCTGCGCAGCAGCGCCGTGACGTAGATCGGCGATCCCCGGCCTCTGATTGGCCGGGGATCGCCGGCATCTGATAGGCAGAAGCCTATCCTATCAGGCGCAGGACGGATATCCGCTCACAGGGTAAGGGAGAGGGAGGGAAAGCCGGGGAGGGCGGAAAGCGCTGCGGAGGGGGGCTTTGAAGAGCCCCCCGGAAAGTGCGGGTAGCCGGCTGCGATCAGACCCCCCCCCCCCCCCAGCAGGACATCCCCCTAGTGGGGAAAAAAGGGGGAAGTCTGATCGCCCTGGCTATTTCCTGATCGGTGCTGCGGGCTGGAGAGTCCACGCAGCACCGATCAGAAGAAAATCCCGTGGTCCTTAGTGCTGCACAAGGGCATCTGTCTATTTCAATCTGCAGCAAAGCCAAATTACTCTTTTTTTGCAGTCTTAGCAACAGTTCTGCCCTTTTGAATGTACAGCTGCCTCCTTGAGCAGCAGCTGCCCTGTGCCTAGACCTGTGTGGCCTTTTCAGAATTCCACCCTGCTGTCTGTACTCTGTCAGCACAGTACCACTGCTAGGAGACTATCCAGGAACTCTGCATCTGAATACCTTATGCCAGTGTTTCTCAAACCTGTTCTCATGACTTCCAAACGGTGTGTGTTTTGCAGGCAATCTCACCTATGCACAGGTGGGGTAATTAGTGTCTCAGCAACATGGAATTTACCAAGCTGAGACACTAATTACCCCTCCTGTGCCTAGGTGAGGTTCCCTGCAAAACATGCACCATGGTTTGAGAAACACTGCCTTATGCTCACTGCTAAATGAAATTTCACTACCATCTTTATCAGGAAATTAACGTTTGTGCACATAAAAGTGTCTCGGCCTATGAAGTGAGAAGTTTTTTTTTTTTTTTTAAATAAACCTTGTGAAGCCCATTTTTCCAGGATGGCTGTTGATGATCATCCTGTTGATGCTACTTCTTATCAGCAAATCCAATCCAGAGGGTGTGAGCAGCAGCAGAGATTGATGGCACACAACGTAAACTTGCATGACAAGTCTCACTACGTTTGAGTTTCCCAATACCCAGGTCTTCATTTGTGCAAGTTTGTTTGGAAAACTGTGTATAATGCTTCAACCCCCAAGCCATTAATCAGACTTCATTCATTTCACAGAAGTCAGGTTAGTTCTCATATGATTTCTGTCTGTTATGAGTGGAAGCACTGTACACTATCAGGGCCATTTGATCATTGACTAGCAGCGATGCTTGGGGCAAGATTCTCACCCTGCCTCATTATGTTACACCCTTGACTCATGAGCACAGGTTATGCTGCTGATTAGACTTCTGAGAAGCATAGTTTTTGTAGTATTCATCTGGAAGCAGGAATCCAGATCAGTGCCTGTACGTTTAGAGAACCTCCCTCATACACTCAGAGCGCTCATTCAGTACAACAGAAGTCAGGGCTGTATAGAGCCAAACTATATATATATACATATATATATATATTTATATATATATATATATATATATATATATATATATATATATATATATATATATATATATATATATATATATATATATATATATATATTACATATATACAGTGGGTTGCAAAAGTATTTGGCCCCCTTGAAGTTTTCCACATTTTGTCATATTACTGCCACTAACATGAACCCATTTTATTGAAATTCCACGTGAAAGACCAACACAAAGTGGTGTACACATGAGAAGTGGAACGAAAATCGTACATGATTCCAAACACTTTTTACAAATAAATAACTGCAAAGTGGTGTGTGCATAATTATTCAGCCCCCTTTGATCTGAGTGCAGTCAGTTGCCTATAGACATTGCCTGATGAGTGCTAATGACTAAATAGAGTGCACCTGTGTGTAATCTAATGTCAGTACAAATACAGCTGCTCTGTGAGGGCCTCAGAGGTTGTCTAAGAGAATATTGGGAGCAACAACACGTGAAGTCCAAAGAACACACAGGACAGGTCAGAAATCAAGTTATTGAGAAATGTAAAGCAGGCTTAGGCTGCAAAAAGATTTCCAAAGCCTTGAACATCCCACGGAGCACTGTTCAAGCGATCATTCAGAAATGGAAGGAGTATGATACAACTGTAAACCTACCAAGACAAGGCCATCCACCTAAACTCACAGGCCAAACAAGGAGAGCGCTGATCAGAAATGCAGTCAAGAGGTCCATGGTGACTGGACGAGCTGCAGAGATCTACAGCTCAGGTGGGAGACTCTGTCCATAGGACAACTATTAGTCATGCACTGTACAAAGTTGGCCTTTATGGAAGAGTGGCAAGAAGAAAGGCATTGTTAACAGAAAGCATAAGAAGTCCCGTTTGCAGTTTGCCACAAGCCATGTGGGGGACACAGTAACCATGTGGAAGAAGGTGCTTTGGTCAGATGAGACCAAAATTGAACTTTTTGGCCAAAATGCAAAACGCTATGTGTGGCGGAAAACTAACACTGCACATCACTCTGAACACACCATCCCCACTGTCAAATATGGTGGTGGCAGCATCATGCTCGGGGGATGCATCTCTTCAGCAGGGACAGGGAAGCTGGTCAGAGTTGATGGGAAGATGGATGGAGCCAAATACAGGGCAAACTTGGAAGAAAACCTCTTGGAGACTGCAAAAGACTTGAGACTGGGGCGGAGGTTCACCTTCCAACAGGACAATGACCCTAAACATAAAGCCAGGGCAACAATGGAATGGTTTAAAACAAAAACATATCTATGTGTTAGAATGGCCCAGTCAAAGTCCAGATCTAAATCCAATCAAGAATCTGTGGCAAGATCTGAAAACCGCTGTTCACAGACGCTGTCCATCTAATCTGACTGAGCTGGAGCTGTTTTGCAAGGATTTCAGTCTCTAGATGTGCAAAGCTGGTAGAGACATACCCTGAAAGACTGGAAGCTGTAATTGCAGCAAAAGGTGGTTCTACAAAGTTTTGACTCAGGGGGCCGAAATAATTACGCACACCCCACTTTGCAGTTACTTATTTGTAAAAAATGTTTGGAATGATGTATGATTTTCTATCCACTTCTCACGTGTACACCACTTTGTATTGGTCTTTCACGTGGAATGTGTGTGTGTGTGTGTGTGTGTGTGTGTGTGTGTGTGTGTGTGTGTGTATGTATATATATATATATATATATATATATATATATATATATATATATATATATATATATATATATATATATATATATATATATATATATATATATATATATATATATATATATATATATATATATATATATATATATATGAATTTGGCTCTATACTGGGGGCCCCAGAAGCCGCAGGGGGCCCTGTGTGGGTAGAAGTTTCTTTTCCATGTCTTGAGGGAAAAAGCGTTCTGCCTCTTGGCACAATTGTTCTAATGACTGCTTCTGCTCAGCCACTATTAATGAACCATACAAAGTTTTGCAGACAAAGATTTGTGGACAGTTCAGTGTACAGTGCCCGGCCCCCAACCTCTGTATGTGTTTTCTGCACATTCTGTGTCTGTGACAACATGCATGTTTTATCACAGAAGCTAATGTAATTGATAGAGAAAATGCGCGCAGTGCTTCATGGCTGTCTGTTTTTATCTGCATGGGGAAAACACATTAAAGTGCGCACTAGCCAATTGAATAACATTGGTTCTCGGTTTACAGGGGGGCCCAGTAATTGCTAGTTACACCCCTGTCTTAAAACAAGACAAAATGAGGCTCAGTAGTGTGTGTGGCCTCCACGTGCCTGTATGACCTCCCTACAGCGCCTAGGCATGCTCCTGATTAGGTTGTGGATGGTCACCTAAAGGAACTTCTCCCAGACCTGGACTAAAGCATCCACCAACTCCTGGAAATTCTGTGGTGCAATGTGGCATTGGTCGGATGGAGTGACACATGATGTCCTAGATGTGATCAATTGGTTTCAAGTATGGGGAACGGGCAGGCCAGGCCATAGCATCAATGCCTTTGTCTTGCAGGAGCTGGAGACCCACTCCAGTCACATGAGGTCTAGCATTGTCTTGCATTTTGAGGAACCCAGGGCCAACCGCACCAGCATGTGGTCTCACAAGGGGTCTGAGGATCTCATCTCGGGACCTAATGGCAGTCATGCTACCTCTGGCGAGCACATGGAGGGTTGTTTGACCCCCGTAAAGAAATTCCACCCACACCATTACTGACCCACTGCCAAACCGGTCATGCTGGAGGATGTTGCAGGCAGCAGAATGTTCTCCATAGCGTCTCCAAACTCTGTCACATCTGTCACGTGTGCTCAGTGTGAACCTGCTTTCTTTTGTGAAGAGCACAAGGCGCCAGTGGCAAATTTGCCAATATTGGTGTTCTCTGGCCAACTCCAACTTGTTTCCCCCCCCCCCCCTTCCCTCACCTTGGGGCTTCCCCTCTCTCTTGCTTCCCCCTCCAGAATTTAGTAAAGTGGGCAGCGGCAGGACATGTCATCTTTTCTCCGCCGCAAGTGAGCTCTCTCTCTAGTCCAGACCAGCGCAGTGGCACACAGAAAGATAGAGCTCACTCGCGCCGGAAGAATAGAGTAAGTGTCCCGCCGCTGCCCTAAGGTGAGGGAAGGGGGGGGGATGTCCCCCCTCCCCACCGCTGTGCCCATCGCTCCCTCTTCTCTCCGCTGCCACCCTACACCGATAGACCTGGCTAACTATCCTAGGGACACCTATAGACCTAGCTACCTATCCTGGGGACACCGATAGACCTGGCTAACTATCCTGGGAACACCTATAGACCTGGCTAACTATCCTGGGGACACCTATAGATCTGGCTAACTATCCTGGGGACACCTATATACCTGGCTACTTATGCTGGGGACACCTTTATACCTGGCTACTTATGCTGGGGACACCTATATAGACCTGGCTATCTATACTGTGGACACCTATAGACCTGGATACTTATACTGGGGACACCTATATAGACCTGGCTACCTATTCTGGGGACACCCTATAGACCTGGCTACCTATCCTTGGGACGCCTATAGACCTAGCTATCTAAACTTGGGACACTACCTGAACTGGGGGGCTCCTGTCACTACCTGAACTGGGGGGCTCCTGTCACTACCTAAACTGGGGGGCCCTGTCACTACCTAAACTATCCAGGCCAGCCAGCCCAGCATCACCACCAGCCAACCAGCCCACAATCACTGTCAAAAAGGCCACAGCATCACCACCAGTCAGGCCAGCATTTACTGAATTTGTTTTGTTGGGGGACTCATGATTTGTTGGGGGCCTCAATATTGCTGAATTCGTCTTGTGGGGGCCTCATGATTGCTGAATTTTTCTTGTTGGGGGCCTCATGGTTGCTGAATTTGTCTGGGGGGCCTCATGATGGCTGAATTTGTCTTGTTAGGGGCCTCATGATTGCTGAATTTGTCTTGTTGTGGGCCTCATGAGTGCTGAATTTGTCTTGATGGGGGTCACATGATTGCTGAATTTGTCTTGTTGGGGGTCACATGATTGCCAACTGCAAGATTATGGGAAAAGCTGATTCATCATCATATGAGACAATAGCATTAAGCCTACCTTTTTAGCCTTTTAAAACAGAAAATAAAACTGGGAGGTTCTAAAAAAAATGAATACATCTTTCAGGAGTAGGATGGATGAAATTGTATATCTTCACAGTTTATTTTCAACTTGGATTTTCCATAATGTTCATGTATGAGTTAAAAAGTTTGTATTTAGTTTAAATTGCTGTTGGCACTGATAAGTGACTTTTGGGTTGCAGTTTGGGCACTCGGGCTCCAAAAGGTTCGCCACCACTGTCCTAATCTAATGTCCCACCATTGCTAAGTTCACGTAAATTTGTCTCCACCCGTGACCACACCCACATTCTGGTCCATGACCACACCCACAACGTAACTCAATTTTTCGGTGCGCTAAGCGCGCTGCACACATCACAATCAATTTTCACTTCTCCCCTCCCCCTGGAAAATTTTGTGTGGACGCCCATGGCATGTACTAAGCATGTTGCTCTATTTGCTTAACCACTTGAGGACCTAGGGCTTTACCCCCCTAAAGGACCGGCCACTTTTTTTCCATTCAGACCACTGCAGCTTTCACGGTTTATTGCTCGCTCATACAACCTACCACCTAAGTGAATTTTGGCTCCTTTTCTTCTCACTAATAAGGACCACACCATTTTCATTAAATGCTGTATCTACCTTATGGAGTAAGACATACTACTACGTACACCGGGCGCCTCCTACCCTTTTCGTAAAGTTTCTCACTAATAAAGCTATCTTTTGGTGCTATTTAATTGCTGATGTGATTTTTACTTTTTATTATATTCATCAAAAAAGACATGAATTTTGGCAAAAAAAAGATTTTTTTAACTTTCTGTGCTGACATTTTTCAAATAAAGTAAAATTTCTGTATACATGCAGCACGAAAAATGTGGACAAACATGTTTTTGATTAAAAAAAACCCATTCAGCCTATATTTATTGGTTTGGGTAAAAGTTATAGCGTTTACAAACTATGGTGCAAAAAGTGAATTTTCCCATTTTCCAGCATCTCTGCCTTTTCTGTCCACCTGTCATGTTTCATGAGGGGCTAGAATTCCAGGATATTATAAATACCCTCCAAATGACCCCATTTTGGAAAGAAGACATCCCAAAGTATTCACTGAGAGGCATAGTGAGTTCATAGAAGATATTATTTTTTGTCACAAGTAAGCGGAAAATGACACTTTGTGACAAAAAAAAAAAAAAAAAAGTTTCCATTTCTTCTAACTTGCGACAAAAAAAAATGAAACCTGCCACGGACTCACTATGCTCCTCTCTGAATACCTTGAAGTGTCTACTTTCCAAAATGGGGTCATTTGTGGGGTGTGTTTACTGTCCTGACATTTTGGGGGGTGCTAAATTGTAAGCACCCCTGTAAAGCCTAAAGGTGCTCATTGGACTTTGGGCCCCTTAGCGCAGTTAGGCTGCAAAAAAGTGCCACACATGTGGTACCGCCGTACTCAGGAGAAGTAGTATAATGTGTTTTGGGGTGTATTTTTACACATATCCATGCTGGGTGGGAGAAATATCTCTGTAAATGACAATTGTTTGATTTTTTTTTACACACAATTGTCCATTTACAGAGAGATTTCTCCCACCCAGCATGGGTATGTGTAAAAATACACCCCAAAACACATTATACTACTTCTCCTGAGTACGGCGATACCACATGCGTGGCACTTTTTTGCACCCTAACTGCGCTAAGGGGCCCAAAGTCCAATGAGTACCTTTAGGATTTCACAGGTCATTTTGAGAAATTTCGTTTCAAGACTACTCCTCACGGTTTAGGGCCCCTAAAATGCCAGGACAGTATATGAACCCCACAAATGACCCCATTTTAGAAGGAAGACACCCCAAGGTATTCCGTTAGGAGTATGGTGAGTTCATAGAAGATTTTATTTTTTGTCACAAGTTAGCGGAAAATGACACTTTGTGAAAAAAAACAATAAAAATCAATTTCTGCTAACTTGTGACAAAAAATAAAATCTTCTATGAACTCACCGTACTACTAACAGAATACCTTGGGGTGTCTTCTTTCTAAAATGGAGTCATTTGTGGGGTTCCTATACTGTCCTGGCATTTTAGGGGCCCTAAACCGTGAGGAGTAGTCTTGAAACGAAATTTCTCAAAATGACCTGTGAAATCCTAAAGGTACTCATTGGACTTTGGGCCCCTTAGCGCAGTTAGGGTGCAAAAAAGTGCCACACATGTGGTATCGCCTTACTCGGGAGAAGTAGTACAATGTGTTTTGGGGTGTATTTTTACACATTCCCATGCTGGGTGGGAGAAATAACTCTGTAAATGGACAATTGTGTGTAAAAAAAAAAATCAAAAGATTGTCATTTACAGAGGTATTTCTCCCACTTAAGGATTTCACAGGTCATTTTTGTTTCAAGACTACTCCTCACGGTTTAGGGCCCCTAAAATGCCAGGGCAGTATAGGAACCCCACTAATGACCTCATTTTAGAAAGAAGACACCCCAAGGTATTCCGTTAGGAGTATAGTGAGTTCATAGAAGTTTTTATTTTTTTGTCACAAGTTAGCGGAAATTGATTTTAATTGTTTTTTTTCACAAAGTGTCATTTTCCGCTAACTTGTGACAAAAAATAAAATCTTCTATGAACTCACCATACTCCTAACGGAATACCTTTGGGTGTCTTCTTTCTAGAATGGGGTCATTTGTGGGGTTCCTATACTGCCCTGGCATTTTAGGGGCCCTAAACCGTGAGGAGTAGTCTTGAAACCAAATGTCGCAAAACGACCTGTGAAATCCTAAAGGTACTCATTGGACTTTGGGCCCCTTAGCGTACTTAGGGTGTAAAAAAGTGCCACACATGTGGTACCGCCGTACTCAGGAGAAGTAGTATAATGTGTTTTGGTGTGTATTTTTACACATACCCATGCTGGGTGGGAGAAATATCTCTGTAAATGACAATTGTTTGATTTTTTTTACACACAATTGTCCATTTACAGAGAGATTTCTCCCACCCAGCATGGGTATGTGTAAAAATACACCCCAAAACACATTATACTACTTTTCCTGAGTACGGCGGTACCACATGTGTGACACTTTTTTGCAGCCTAGGTGCGCTAAGGGGCCCAACGTCCTATTCACAGGTCATTTTGAGGCATTTGTTTTCTAGGCTACTCCTCACGGTTTAGGGCCCCTAAAATGCCAGGGCAGTATAGGAACCCCACAAGTGACCCCATTTTAGAAAGAAGACACCCCAAGGTATTCCGTTAGGTGTATGGCGAGTTCATAGAAGATTTTATTTTTTGTCACAAGTTAGTGAAAAATGACACTTTGTGAAAAAAAAAAACAATAAAAATCAATTTCCGCTAACTTTTGACAAAAAATAAATTCTATGAACTCGTCATACACCTAACCTAATACCTTGGGGTGTCTTTTTTCTAAAATGGGGTCACTTGTGGGGTTCCTATACCGCCCTGGCATTTTACGGGCCTAAAACCGTGAGTAGTCTGGAAACCAAATGTCTCAAAATGACTGTTCAGGGGTATAAGCATCTGCAAATTTTGATGACAGGTGGTCTATGAGGGGGCAAATTTTGTGGAACCGGTCATAAGCAGGGTGGCCTTTTAGATGACAGGTTGTATTGGGCCTGATCTGATGGATAGGAGTGCTAGGGGGGTGACAGGAGGTGATTGAGGGTGTCTCAGGGGGTGGTTAGAGGGGAAAATAGATGCAATCAATGCACTGGGGAGGTGATCGGAAGGGGGTCTGGGGGGGATCTGAGGGTTTGGCCGAGTGATCAGGAGCCCACACGGGGCAAATTGGGGCCTGATCTGATGGGTAGGTGTGCTAGGGGGTGACAGGAGGTGATTGATGGGTGTCTCAAGGTGTGATTAGAGGGGGGAATAGATGCAAGCAATGCACTGGCGAGGTGATCAGGGCTGGGGTCTGAGGGCGTTCTAAGGGTATGGGCGGGTGATTGAGTGCCCTAGGGGCAGATAGGGGTCTAATCTGATAGGTAGCAGTGACAGGGGGTGATTGATGGGTAATTAGTGGGTGTTTAGGGTAAAGAACAGATGTAAACACTGCACTTGGGAGGTGATCGGACGTCGGATCTGCGGGCGATCTATTGGTGTGGGTGGGTGATCAGATTGCCCGCTAGGGGCAGGTTAGGGGCTGATTTATGGGTGGCAGTGACAGAGGGTGATTGATGGGTGGCAGTGACAGGGGGTGATTGATGGGTGATTGATAGGTGATTGACAGGTGATTGACAGGTAATCAGTGGGTTATTACAGGGATGAAGAGATGTAAATATTGCACTGGCGAATTGATAAGGGGGGGTCTGAGGGCAATCTGAGCGTGTAGGCGGGTGATTGGGTGCCCGCAAGGGGCAGATTAGGGTCTGATCTGATGGGTAACAGTGACAGGTGGTGATAGGGGGTGATTGATGGGTAATTAGTGGGTGTTTAGAGGAGAGAATAGATGTAAACACTGCGCTTGGGTGGTGATCTGATGTCGGATCTGCGGGCGATCTATTGGTGTGGGTGGGTGATCAGATTGCCCGCAAGGGGCAGGTTAGGGGCTGATTGATGGGTGGCAGTGACAGGGGGTGATTGATGGGTGGCAGTGACAGGGGGTGATTGATGGGTGATTGACAGGTGATTGACAGGTGATCAGTGGGTTATTACAGGGAAGGTCAGATGTAAATAATGCCCTGGCGAATTGATAAGGGGGGGTCTGAGGGCAATCTGAGCGTGTAGGCGGGTGATTGGGTGCCCGCAAGGGGCAGATTAGGCTCTGATCTGATGGGTAACAGTGACAGCCGGTGATAGGGGGTGATTGATGGGTGATTGATGGGTAATTAGTGGGTGTTTAGAGGAGAGAATAGATGTAAACACTGCGCTTGGGTGGTGATCTGATGTCGGATCTGCGGGCGATCTATTGGTGTGGGTGGGTGATCAGATTGCCCGCAAGGGGCAGGTTAGGGGCTGATTGATGGGTGGCAGTGACAGGGGGTAATTGATGGGTGATTGACAGGTTATTGACAGGTGATTGACAGGTGATCAGGGGGGATAGATGCATACAGTACATGGGGGGGCGGGTCTGGGGGGGGGGTCTGGGGAGAATCTGAGGGGTGGGGGGGTGATCAGGAGGGGGCAGGGGGGATAAAAAAAAAATAGCGTTGACAGATAGTGACAGGGAGTGATTGATGGGTGATTAGGGGGGTGATTGGGTGTAAACATGGGTCTGGGGGGTGGGCAGGGGGGGTCTGAGGGGTGCTGTGGGCGATCAGGGGGCAGGGGGGGGAAATCAGTGTGCTTGGTGCAGACTAGGGTGGCTGCAGCCTGCCCTGGTGGTCCCTCGGACACTGGGACCACCAGGGCAGGAGGCAGCCTGTATAATACACTTTGTAAACATTACAAAGTGTATTATACACTTTGTATGCGGCGATCGTTATGTTAACATCCCGCCGGCACTTCCGTATGGCCGGCGGGATGTTGCGGCGGGTGAGCGGCGTGAGGCGGAGGATCGCGTCACGGATGAAGCGATCGCTCCGCCCATGCCCCTACAAGGACCGCCGCCTTTGGGCATGAGCTGGTCCTTGTGGGGTCCACTTCCCGGCCGCCTCTGTGCGTTAGGCGGTCGGGAAGTGGTTAAAGTAAACCCAAGGCGAAATAAAGTAAAAAGAACAGATACTGTATAATCCTGTTATAGTGAACTCTGATATTGTAAACATTCAGGTATAGTAAATTAAGTGGCTAGGCCTAGCCCCATCATAAGCATATGGGAGTAACGCCTGGTGTATTAAACCCTGATATAATTGAACTTATCTAAGAAATGGGAATCCTCCAGAGACTTCCCATGTCCTCCTGGAGAACACAGGCAGCCACTGGCCAGGGCGTACGTTAAAAAGGGGCGATGGGAAAAAAGGGCGCCGGGATTTTAACGATAAACATGGATTACGTTTAAAAATGTATTTCGTTTAAAAGTAATGTTTTTAAACGTTATAAATCATTAAATAATGTGTATTAAATCGGCAATTGTAAAAACGTTAATCTTTCGTTTAAATAATGAAACGCATAATAACGTTTAAAATTTTTTTTACTAAGTAACCCTCCCTGTACCTACCCCTAACCCCTAGACCCCCCTGTTGATGCCTAAACCTAAGACCCCCCCTGTTGGTGCCTAAACCTAAGACCCCCCTGTTAGTGCCTAAACCTAAGACCCCCCTGTTGGTGCCTAAACCTAAGACCCCCCTGTTGGTGCCTAAACCTAAGACCCCCTGTTGGTGCCTAAACCTAAGACCCCCCTGTTGGTGCCTAAACCTAAGACCCCCCTTTTGGTGCCTAAACCTAAGACCCCCTGTTGGTGCCTAAACCTAAGACCCCCCTGTTGGTGCCTAAACCTAAGACCCCCCTGTTGGTGCCTAAACCTAAGACCCCCCTGTTATTTTTTTCGTTTAAAAATAATGTAAAAAAAAAAAAAAAAAGTAATGTTTTTCGTTTAAAAATAATGTTTGGGAAAAATATTGTACTGGTTTTCGTTTAAAAATAATATTTAAACATGTATAAATCATTAAATAATGTGTAATCATGAGAAACAGTAATAAAACATTAAGTCTCCGGGCGCTGCTTTTAAAACGTTAGTTTTCTCCGGCGCCCTTTTTTCCTACCGGGCGCCCATTAAACGATATTTATTATAGAAGTGAATGGCGGCGCCCGATTTGTCCACTAGCCTCAGGCGCCCGAATTTACTGTTTCCCTGGCCAGGACCCTGTTTTAAATTGTGACTGTGCTCTCCTTTGTGCACAAGCCTGGCCTTGCTGTACCTGTGCAAGTGCAGCCACGCCTGCGCAGCAGTACAAAGCCGCTCATGTATGTGTCTGTACAGATAAGCTGTACTCACTAAGATATTGCTTAGTAGAAAACTCAGGAGAAAAAGTGAATTGCATATGGGCTCAAAAACTATATTAAATTTAAAACGCGTTTAAAAGGTATGTGTTTCTTCTTAATGAGCCACATTCTGATACAGTAAACTTCTGTTGTAGTAAACGACTTTTCCTGGTCCCTTGGATTTTATTATAAAGGTATTCTACCATACTAATAATGGGCTAAAAGTCATTGAATGTTCATCTTTATCTTAGTTTATTATGGATCTTCAGTTAAGACTTTTTGCTTATTACTAGTTTTTGGAGCATGTGGTCTCATCTGGGGTTTGTAATGGGGGCTGTTTATTTCTGGGTAGAAATCCTCATGGGGTGCTGTCTGTTACAGGAGGTTCATATGAGGTGCTGTTTGCTACTAGGAATCTAGCATATAAAGAACTGTCTGTTGGAGAAGGACTTTCATGGGATGCTGTCTGTTGTAGAAAGACTGTCATGGGATGTTACTGGTGACTGTTATAAGGGCTGTAACTGGGGGTTTCTTCTCATGTGGCTCATGTGGTGTTGTCTGTTACTGGGGTGGATTCTGTTACCGGGTGGCTGTCATGGGGTGTTGTATATTACTGAGGTCTGTCATGGGGTTTGAGTTTTGTTATGAGTGTCTGGTCTGTCATTGGAACAAGCGTCAAAGTACTTATGTTACTTAGTAGAGATGCCTGCCTAATCTTTTTATTTTGAGGACCATTATCTGATTGTTATTTGGGGAATATGCTGTTGCCTGGATTTTTTGGGGAAATGTACCATATATCCTTGAATATAAGTTGACCTAGAGTATAAGTCGTCTCCAATATTAAACCCTTTTAAGCTGGAATTTTTATTGACTCAAGTATAAGTCTACCCAGCAAAGATAATGGCTTTACTTGGGGATCAGAAAGAATTAACAGCTGCATTTGGGGAATAGGAGGGGTTAATGACAGCACTGTATACAGTGTTGCAGCCATTAATTCCTTGTGTCCCTTAAGTGCAGCCAATAACTCCTCCGGGCCCCCCAAGTGCAGCAGTTATTCACCCCCCTTCCGGCAGCCCAGTATTGCCTCCCTGCCCTTTCCTTGTTAATTGTTCAGACCTGTGTTTTCTTGGTACTTCCTTTATCAAGAAAGTGTCACTTACCAAAGGGTAAATTGCTGCAATTGGAAGTGTCACTATTAGTACACACATTACTCAGTGTGCTCAGTGTTGCTCGTGACTCATGTATAAATCGATCCCTATACTTTTATTTAGTGAGTCTGACTTAAATTTCTAGACTTATAGTCGAGTATATGTAGTATATGCTGACCTATTTTTCACAGTAGAATTGGCCTGTTGCCATCCCACTTTGCAGCCTAGAGAAGCAAATTGCTGGTCAGAATACCTGTATCACGGTACAAGTGGTAGAACTTGATCTCTGTCTGCTTTGGATTCATATTCCCTGTGAAACAATAAACAGAGGCATATCTAAAGGGTGCCCAGGAAAATAGGGCGGTCCCAACTTTTTAACCATCCTCCCTCCAATTACAGGAGCCTTACCTTCATTGTAGGTGTTTTAATGAACACTTGTGTTGTGTTGGTGTGGGAGGGGGGTTACACTTGTTATATGACCCTTGGCAGATGCCAGATGGGCCGTCTTGCCATAGTGGCTGCCCAGGCAGGACAGAGAAGTGGTGGTGGTGTGTGTGGTGGGGGAATCAGTTTTGCTGGGGCCCCCATGATTTGTAGCTATGTACCTGTCAATAAGGTATGACCACTGACCACTTAACATAAAAAAGTAGGAAGTATAGCAGATTGCATTGCAGACTACATTTCCAAAAAATTCTAGCATGACAGTAGAACAATATGTCACATCCAAGGGCTGTTGAAAGACTAATGTTCACCCATTTTTCAGAAGAACTGCATCCCCTTAATATGTGTCCCAGTTGAACAGTACACTCACAGTGTAGTCATTGGTCCAGAACACTTGCTACCATTTTTCTGCATCCCTTTAGTTTTTGTGCTCATTTGAATACCTTGGTCCTTTTTCCACATTGAAGATAGGGCTTCATGGCTGTGATACTTACATGGAGACCTTGTATAGCCTGACTTCTCTAGACAGCAGATGGCTGTACCTGGGTCCCATATGATTCTGCCAGTTCTGAACTGATGACTCTGCCACACTTAATACCATATATACTCGCATATAAGCTGACCCGCGTATAAGCCGAGGTACCCACTTTTCCCGCAGAAACCAGAAAAGGCGGATTGACTCGCATATAAGCCTCCTTTCCAATAAAGTCCCCTCCCCATAGCCAGATGTGCCCCAGGATCATACAGCTGTGTCTCAAGAAGCCACTAGATGGTGTCATAGAAATGAGACACAACAATCGTCACACAGGAAGAATCCCCGTTCATTGCTTCTCTGACATGTTGCTGGCACACTCTGCTCCACAAGCCAGGGGAGTCTTGAGCAATGCACTCTGCACACCATGCTGCAGGGGATGGAGGGGCATGAACACAGCAGGGATCCAGCTGGCAAGAGCAGGGTCACTAGTGCAAGATCCCTATGCTCCTCTGTCAGTAACAAAACCTGCTCCACCATCTGTTTCGCTCCACTGACTCGCATACAAGCCGAGGGGGGGGGGTCACTTTTCAGCACTTTTTTATGCTGAAAATTAGGCTTATATGCGAGTATATACAGGACTTGCTGGTCATCCTTACCATTGTCCATCTCTTTGTGCTTCTTCAGAAGAGCTTGAACAGAACACCATCATGTGCTTTGAAATATTTGCCTGGAAGAGACCTTGTTGATGTAACTACCTTGGGTCTTGCTACTATGCTCAGTGTTGCCATCTGTATGTCCTATGATATAAAGCTGTCTAACACAACCATACCTTGGTAGCAGAGTGTGGTGGTTGTTCCTCACAGGGTTCCCAAACATGACTCGATATTCATCATTCATTCATAATGATCAAATTTGGCAGAGATCGATGCCATAACATGGCTACCTGATTCTTCGCTGTGATTGATTTCTGGCTAAATCAATCAAAATTATCGACCTGGCATTCAGGAAAAATCTCTGTTGAAAGGGCTCCATTTGGTGCGCAGCAGAAACCGTATTCGATTTCCTGATGACTGACCAGCAAGTACTGTATATACTCGCATATAGTAGCCAGTCTCTGCCAAGTGTATGTGTCCCCCCCCTCCCACCCCTGGGCCTGTGGTAAGTTTTTTAGGCTCACCTGTCACTCTGACGTGACTCCTCCTGTGTCCCACATCTTTATCCATTGCCGACGGGGGCACCTGTCACTATATGCAGCAGTGTCAGGTTGTTCAGGAGCCCCTGGTGGCAATTCAAGAAGATGCTGGACAGAAGAGGAGGCTAGGAGTTGCAGCAACGTGACAGGTGAGCCTGCAACTTTCAACACGGAGAGGGGGCACATTACATGGTGGGGGGGGGGGGGGGGCCTGGCAGGCAGGTGTACAGGCAGCAGTGCTAAGACTGCAGTGTGTGGGCAGGCAATAGATCTGTTTGGTAGAACTATTTAAACATACACCTGACTATAATTCTGTTTTTTTGCAAGTTTACCTATTAGAACCAATGCTGTTTGGCAGGCAAAGGGTAGTCATTGATTTGATTCAGATTCAGATAGCTCACTTGCATTTTGAAAAGTGTTGAGAATAAACAAGAATTAAGCCTTGTGAAAGTATTCTTACTTTAGAGTATTTTCTCACAACTGCTTGAAATGAATGTTTGAACATGACTGTATATAGAATCTGGGCCTGGCCAGTAAAAGTCTTTGGCATTATTATGATGACCAATCAGATATTTGTTGAGCTCTGAATGCTGAGGTCCCTTTCACACTTACTGTGTATTAGAGCATTGCAGTACTCTACCACCCTTCCCCTCCTGGCCAAAATACTCATGGTGTGAAGTGATGAGACGGAAGTGCTTCTAGTGACATAGAGGTGATGCAGACTCTGCAGTGCGTTATCAAGCTGTATGAGTGGTACCTCTTAACATGCAATTGCATTGGAGTCAATTGCACCACAACAATCTATTGAGATTGTTGTGGTAGCGGTGTGGCGCGATTGGCAGAATTCAGTGACGAACTTTATGTCCAGCAGGAAGCATGTCACTGAGCAGGGGACGGAGCTACGCAAATCACCCTGTTGGCATACTCTTCCACATGGTGATTCAAATACACACACAATGTTGTGATGCTATTGTCCTGCAACAGGCTCCCCTGCCACATGTGTGATACCAGCTTTACTCACTAGGCTCTGGGTTACACAAAAGGTGCTGATTAGTGCAAAAATTGCAACAGTCAGTGCACAGCATCTAAGGAAGTTTACTGTCATCCTCCTTATTGCTGCACTCACCCAATGAAACCATATACTGTACAACATCACCAAGGAGTCTCTAGACCTCACTATTCAAGTTTAGAACTGGTTCTACTAATGGTCGCTTACCATAATTGTATGTCACAAAACTGTTCCTCTGAAGTTTCTTCCGTAATGCCTTACCCCCACCTCCATTGATCAAATAATGGCAAACAAAAATTAGGATATTTAGAAAGAAAAAGTAATACTATTGGAATCTCTTCAAACATTTTATTAGCACACAAAAATGCTAAATTATTCACAGTGTATAAAGGCAAGCCTCCCCATAATCTAAAAGAGTGTTAAAAGATACAATTAAGTCGCCTATTGCTAATGGACACTAAAGACTGTGGTGGAATCAAATGGTCTTGAAACATGATCACTGATACTCCTGCTGACTGCAACAGTTCAATGTGGTAAAATAACCAGGCACTGTAATCCAAGAAATCATAAAAGGAGATCATATATTAACTCAAACTTCTATTTGCTGCCTTCTCAGATAAAAATGTTATAAATCTCTACAGTGCAGGATTGGGGCCCTTCTACACTTAATGTGTTGTGTTAAATGTGTGTTTTTTTTTTTTTGTCCATAGCAGTGCATTTTGAAAATGCTTCAGTTTTTAAGTGTAAAGTGTGAAAGAGGCCATAGGGAAACATGGACACTGGACTGCATGTCAGTTGTCCTTTCAGTTACAACTGACAGCAACTGATATAGTGTAAAGGGAACCTAACTGTTCTACATGCAAGAGAGGCTGTTGTTCAAAAACAATGTTTATTCTAAAATAGAGAATCTCCCGCCGACGATTTCCACTGTTTTCCGCTACCCTGATCATTAGATTTATGAATGGGAACTTTGTTCCCATTCATTAATCTTCCCGCAGCCCACCCGTGATGCTGGCTTCCATTGAACCCTGCATCACCTCCCTAGTAACAATGTGGCAACACATTGTTTCCTATGTAGCGTAGTTGTACGCTACATAGTATTTTGCTCAGTGGGGACATCTTGTGGCCAAATAGTAAAATTACATCTACAGACATTAGGGAATAAAAAAAAATAATATGTATGTCAAGAGGGCAAAATTATTATACATTTATGGGTTAAAAATTAGCGATGGATGTAAATCTGAAAACATTTACCTTTATTTCCAAATAACATATTGTCACCATACATTATATTAGGGATATAATTTTAACATTACAATAACCGGGAAAAATGGGCAAATAAAATGTGTGGATTTTAATTACGGTAGCATGTATCATTTAAAACTATAATGGCTGAAAACTGAGAAATAATGATTTTTTCCATTTTTTTCGTATTATTCTCATCAAAATGCATTTAAAATAAAATAATTCTTAACATAATGTACCACCCAAAGAAAGCCTAATTGGTGGTGGAAAAAGCAAGGTATAGATCATTTCTTTGTGATAAGTAGTGATAAAGTTGTTGGGGAATGAAAGGGCGGAGCGCCGAAAGGGGAAAATTCCTCTCGACCATAAGGTGAAAAATACCCTCGGGCAGAAATGGTTAAATTGTATCCTTTGTGTATATAGACTTTAATACAAAGTCTGCATGCAGTGATTTAGAATAACACGATCAGTTACAACGCAGTACTCTAATTAGGCCCATAGATTTGTATGGACAGTGAGTTAACATGGAGAATAATTCTGCAACACAACTGAGCCCAACGTCCGTTGTGTTGCAGAATAATTCTGCATGCCAACTCACTGCCCTACAATTCTGTGGGGCTGTGCACACTTCTGTTCTGTAACGGATCGTGTGATTCTAACTCGCTGCATGCAGGCTTTGAATTAACGTCTATGTCCAGGCTCCATTGCAGTTCACATACATTATAATGCATGGGTTGTGCAACATGCACAGTGTGCAAGGGCCCTTAAAGGGTACCTAAACTGAGAGGGATGTGAATTTTTCCTTTTAAACAATGCCAACAATTCCTGGCAGTTCTGCTGATCTCTTTGGCTGCAGTGGTGGCTGAATCACACACCTGAAACAAGCATTCAGCTAATCCAGTCTGACTTCAGTCAGAGCACCTGATCTGCATGCTTACTGAGGGGTTGTGGCTAAAAGTATTAGAGACATAGGATCAGCAGGAGAGTCAGGCAACTGGTAGTACTTTAAAAGGAAAATTCCACATCCTTCTCAGTTTAGGTTCCCTTTAATGGACTGCCTTTCATGCATCCAGCTAGGCTAAAGCAGCAAATAATGGGTGCCCATGAATGACAGAAATCTAACTCAGCTCAGACTTTTGATATTACATTCTTACCATAAATATAAAGGATATACATTACCTCTGTCTCCACCTCCACTCTACTTCTATTCCACTTACTACTCGCTGTTGTATTTCTTACTCATTTATTTACAGTATTATTATGTTTTTCCTTCACAGCATCTAATACCTTGAAATTCTTTCCTTCAGAATGGCACCAGTTTCCATGTTTTTGACCAAGGCAGGTTTGCCAAGGAAGTTCTACCCAAGTATTTCAAGCACAATAACATGGCAAGCTTTGTGAGGCAGCTGAATATGTGTAAGTAATTTCATGAGTAACAAGCAATAAAATGTAAAAGTGTCAAATAAATGATTGCAAGAGCAAATGTTTAAGGGCCTGGCGTCCAACCTGTGACCCTTCAGTAGGTAATATGTTCCTATATTTGGCAACTTGTGTACAGTGGCAGACCTAAAAAACATGCTTCCTCCCAGGAAAACTGTTTTTAAAGACAACATTAATTGTATTTTGCATATTATTTATAACAGCGTCAGACAAGTGGCTGACGCAACAGAACAGACACAACAAAAACCTTACGACTTATTTACATCTATCTTGATGCAGAGTGGGGCCCGAACCCAAACTGGGGTTCGAACTCAACATATAGGGGCCTGAACTCAACATATAGGGGCACACTTTGTACATTTATATTAGGAGAGGTGTTAGTTTAAGGGCCATTTCACACTAAGGGGTTGCGGTAAATTTACCCTATCACACCGCAGCCAAATGTTAGTCTATGAGGGAGTTCACACTCCTCACATTGTGGTACGCTGCGCTGGAAGTGCCCTATCAAAGACGCTTCAATACCTACGTTACCACGCAGCCCCTGTGGCGATCTGCGCCAGGCCAGAAATCATGTAAGTGTATGGCAACGCACGCACTTTTAAAAAAACCTGCCGCAGTTAACTGCGTTGTGCAAGTGCAGAAGCATATTTTAGAAGTGCTCTTCTGCGCACGTCATCAATTGCCGAACAGGAAGTGAGCATCACTTCCTGTTTGGCCAGATGCCAGACAGGTATTACCGTGTACTACTGCATGTCTGCAGTGTGAAGCCAGCCACAACGTGTCCATCTGTCAAGTGATATTTCATGCAAATCTAACCATTTGGTCCATATTTTGTAGAAACAGAGGCACCAGTATAGTATAGAATGTATTAAAAACTGAGTCAATTAAAAACAATGGCTTATTTCTTACTCCAAAAATTGCTGCAACGCGTTTCGTGGGTCAACAGTCCACATTCACAGGCAAATACAAAAGGAGCAACTTCAAACCCGTCAGGACAATTAAAGCGCCTCTGTCATTTAGTCCATATTTTGTTGAACTTTTTGGATGTTTTTTGGTTTTCATAGACCTCTTTAAGCACCAGAAACTCTTGCCCATTGCAGACCTTCCAGTCAGTTATTAAAGGGGGCTGCTATGGTTCCAGCGCAGTAATACTTTCATAGCATAAAAAGCAACGTTCCTAAACAATAAGTGCTTAGCGTCTCCTTTGAGGGTGTAGTCTATAATTCCCAGTAAGAAGTCCCCTGGTCCATTGGGAGAACATGCTTTGGGAACATTTTCTGCATCCATATTTGGACCTGTGTCCAGTATTATGATAATTAAGTACACTACTATAACACAAGAAAAAAGCCTGCATCTGGATCTGTAACATGTAGTGGGAGTACCCCTCGTAAACAACCCAGCAAAACTTTAGGGGCCCATCTGCTGGAGATCATATAACAAGTATGGCCACTATGATCTTCTTGCTCAAGTGTGGCCACAAAAACTTTTCATCGGGACAATGGAATGCTGTGTTGGAGGGAGGCTATGCAATTAAGTCCCCTCACAGATCTCCCCCACCCTAGTGGTTGTAGGGACTACACCCCTATAATTATGCCTTTGCTTGTGCAAATAACAAATAAGCACTAGAGATCAAAATAGTCCTAAAATATTGTACAAGCTAATAAAAAAATGGATTATATGAGTATGGGCCCATTTCCACGGATGCAAATTTTCGCATTAATGCTGAAACCAATACAGTTCAATGGAGTAGTTTCCACCAAATGTTGTTTTCTAAATGGAAAAATGATGGACTGCAGATTTCTGTGCCACGCGCTGCCTAGCGAATTGCGGTTAATAAGTCAAGTCAAATGTATTTGAATGTATTAAAGGGTATGTTAAGTGAAGGAAGTGCTAGGAACCCATAAAGGTTTATATGTTAAAATGTTTGGCCTGTGACTACTGTCTAGACTCTAACCGGTTTCAGCCCTTTTAAGGCAGGGTTAAAGGGCATGTTAATTGAAAAAATGTCCCCAGTTAACTTACTTAGGGCTTTTTGTAGTCCACCTGGCCCCTCAATGTCATTCCATGCTGCTTCCTTCAGCTACTGTACCCCTGAGAAAGCGCATGTGTGGCCTTGGCTGCACATCTCCTCGATAGCACTCCCAGGCACGTTCGGATGGATCAGTTAAAAATGGCGCCAGAGCCTACAGTGTAAAAATGGCGCCGCATTCATTTGCATTATAAAACAATATTTAACGTTTTATGAGTTAAAAAATGGCGCCGCACTAAAAACGATATTTATCGTTTTATGACTTCCATAAAACTATAAATATCATTTTGAAATGTAAGTCATAAAATGATAAATATCGTTTTGAAATGTGTTGAATATGGGTTTTGCTCCCAGTGTGTGTGTGTGTGTGTGTGTGTGTGTGTGTGTGTGTGTGTGTGTGTGTATATATATATATATATATATATATATATATATATATATATATATATATATATATATATATATATGTAAATGTGTGTGTATATGTGTTTGTGTGTGTGTGTGTATATGTGTTTGTGTGTGTGTGTGTATATATGTTTGTGCGTGTATGTGTGTATATATGTGTATGTGTGTGTGTGTGTGTATATATATGTTTGTGTGTGTATGTATATGTATGTATATGTGTGTGTATGTATGTATATATATATATATATATATATATATATATATATATATATTTTAGGGATGGGACGAATCCACAATTTCTTCGAATCCGGATCCGAATCTAAAAAGGTTCTCGAATATCTCGAACCTTTCGAATCCCGAATCTAACGAATCCTGCACATAAAAATTGTGCGATCCGTGGTATAGTTGCCCGCAGTATAGGTACCCAGGCATAGGTAGCGAGGTAAAGGTGCCTTCAGTATAGCTAGCTAGGTATGGGTGCCTTCAATATTGGTAGCTTTCAGTATAGGTAGCAAGGTATAGGGGCCTTCAGTATAGGTAGCAGGGTTTATGGGCCTTCAGTATAGGTAGCAGGGTATATGGGCCTTCAGTATAGGTAGCAGGGTATATGGGCCTTCAGTATAGGTAGCAGGGTATATGGGCCTTCAGTATAGGTAGCAGGGTATATGGGCCTTCAGTATAGGTAGCAGGGTATATGGGCCTTCAGTATAGGTAGCAGGGTATATGGGCCTTCAGTATAGGTAGCAGGGTATATGGGCCTTCAGTATAGGTAGCAGGGTACATGTGCCTTCAGTATCGGTAGCAAGGTATAGGGGCCTTCAGTATAGATAGCACAGTACATGTGCTTTCAGTATTGGTAGGTAACTAGGTATAGGGGCCTTCAGTATAGGTAGCAGGGTATATGTGCCTTCAGTATAGGTAGTAGGGTATATGTGCCTTCAGTATAGGTAGGTAGCTAGGTATAGGGGCCTTCAGTATAGGTAGTAAGGTACATGTGCCTTCAGTGTAGGTAGGTAGGTAAAGGGACCTTTAGTATAGGTAGCAGGGTATAGGGCCTTAAGTATAGGTAGGTAGGTATGTAGGTAGGTAGGTATAGGGGCCTTTAGGTAGGTAGGTAAAGGGACCTTCAGTATAGGTAGCAGGGTATAGGGCCTTAAGTATAGGTAAGTATGTAGGTAGGCAGGTATAGGTGCCTTTAGGTAGGTAGGTACGTATAGGGGGCCTGTAGGTAGGTAGGTAGGTATTGAGGCCTGTAGGTAGGTATAGTGGCCTGTAGGTAGGTATAGGGGCCTTTAGGTAGGTAGGTAGGTATAGGGGCCTTTAGGTAGGTAGGTAGGTATAGGGGCCTTTAGGTAGGTAGGTAGGTACGTATAGGGGGCCTTTAGGTAGGTATAGGGGGCCTTTAGGTAGGTGGGTATAGCGGCCTGTAGGTAGGTAGGTAGGTAGGTAGGTATAGCAGCCTGTAGGTAGGTAAGGATAGTGGCCGGTAGGTAGGTAGGTAGGTAGGTATAGTGGCCTGTAGGTAGGTAGGTATAGCAGCCTGTAGGTAGGTAGGTAGGTAGGTAGGTATAGCAGCCTGTAGGTAGGTAAGGATAGTGGCCGGTAGGTAGGTAGGTATAGTGGCCTGTAGGTAGGTATAGTTGCCTGTAGGTAGGTATAGTGTCCGGTAGGTAGGTAGGTATAGGTGCCTTTAGGTAGGTAGGTATGTATAGGGGGCCTGTAGGTAGGTAGGTAGGTAGGTAGGTATTGAGGCCTGTAGGTATAGTGGCCTGTAGGTAGGTATAGGGGCCATTAGGTAGGTAGGTAGGTATAGGGGCCTTTAGGTAGGTAGGTATAGGGGCCTTTAGGTAGGTATAGGGGCCTTTAGGTAGGCAGGTAGGTGCGTATAGGGGGCCTTTAGGTAGGTATAGGGGCCTGTAGGTAGGTAGGCATATCGGCCTGTAGGTAGGTAGGGATAGTGGTAGGTAGGTAGGTAGGTAGGTAGATAGAACCCCCCTCCCCCGCCAACCCCCCCACGGCCCCCTCCGTCCCCCGTGCCTCCTCCGCTCACCCCTGCATAATCTACTCACCTTTCCCGTGGAGCGCAGAGCGGCAGACCTCTTCGTTACTTCCCTGTTCCCTCTAGTGGCCGGACCGGCTCTTACTAATGACGTCGTAAGAGCCGGTCACTAGGGGGAACCAGGAAGTCGGCGAGAGGTCTGCCGCTCTGCGCTCCGCTATGGATAGGTGAGTGGATGCGGGCAGGGGGGGCGAGCGGAGGAGGCGCGGGGGGGTCGGAGGAGGTCGGAGGAGGACGAGTGCGAGCGGCGGATGCGCGGCGATGCGGCGTCGGGATTCGGCGGATTCGTATAGTGGAAAATGGCGTCGGGATTCGAATCCACGAATCTCGAATATTTCCTAATATTCGAGGGATTCGTGGATTCGCCGGATTCGTCGTCCCACCCCTAATATATATATATATATATACACACACACACAGAGGCACACAAGCATACAAACACACAGACTCACACATATATACACCCACACATACACATATATACACACATACTGTATATACACACACACACTGTATATACACACACACACACACACACACACACACACACACACACACACACACACACACATATCCAGGAAAGGAACTTTAAACTCTCAAAAACGAAAAATATTGTTTTTCATAAAAACGATAAATACTGTTTTTAGTAAAAACGATAAATATAGTTTTGAAAAAATATCGTGCGTAACCAGGCGCCATTATTTGGCTGCCACCATTTTTAACTGGACCCCGGCACATGTGCAGTTGCAATTTTTACAGACTCGAGGAGGGCCAGGGGCCACATATGCAGCTTTTGGAAGAACACAGCTGATACAGGGATCAGAGCGGAAGGACAGTGAGGGAATGACTACAGGGGACTAGAAGAAGCACTATCTAAATTAAACTGTGGAACTTTTTTCAGTTTACATTTACTTTACTTTTCCAATACATTACCAATTGAATAAGATTTGTCCTAATGGTGGTATGGGGTGAAGGTGAGTTAAGAGTCTCAAAAATAACAAAGGTATAGATATATCCTTCCTGGGGATTAGAAGCTCTGATGGAATATTCAAAGATGCTTTATTTTGGGGCTTCCTTCTTTCTGCATTGTGCCACTATAATGAACGTTGAGACTACCCTAGAAGAAATCATCTTTGAATCTCCAGCAGGGTTTCCTACTGGCCTGTTGAGTTGATCAGTCAGAATACTCAGTAGGAAGGCCTGTGGTCTAGTTGGGCAATGGCCAATTATTATCTTTATTATGGAGCCTGTTCTTGTTGTACTTCAGTCACTGAATGCTCTCAACAAAAAAGCCAAGCTAATTACATTGGTAAAAGAAAGGAAAAACACAATTGAGAGCCCCAATAGTGTATTATTGATGATACAGGAATGCCAAGGTAGCAGCAATAAGAAATATACTCACCAGTATGGGTTGCCGGGTTCAGGCAACAACTTAAGCACTTATGGGGATATTAGGCCTGTACCCACTCAGGCTAAAAAGTCGCTCTCTGTAGAAGGAAAGAAGGGGTGTTCACCCATCCACCAGGTGGGTAACAATAATTGCAATGGAAACAGAGGCGCCAGCAGAGTAAAAATTGATTATAGGTAAAAACAGATAAAAGTTGGGGGGCAAGGGTGGACTTACCTCCCCAAAACCAAACACAACCGCTATGTATGGTTTAAACAAGATTTCATTCGTACTCCAGAACAAATGCAACGCGTTTCGCTGGTCTCTAGCCCCCTTCCTCAGGCAATAATAAAATAGGAGTAACTCAGAAGTTGTGTAGCCAAGTACAGCGCCTCTGAAGCTAATGACATTGCACAATTACATTCCAGCTTTGGTTTTTGTAGATGGCTTCAGAAAGGTGGTGAATATCGAGCAAGGTGGCTTGGTGAAGCCAGAGAGGGATGACACTGAATTTCAACATCTGTACTTCCTGCAAGGGCATGAACATCTACTAGAGCACATCAAACGAAAGGTAAGCCATCATAAGGATTCATCTTCATGTATCATTTCCCAGGGTGCATCAGTAGAAATGGTAGCAAAAATGTATTGCCCTCTCTGTACAAAAAACAGAAAACATGGGGCTTATTTGCTAAAAGGCTTCAGATTTGGAGTACAGTGGAGCAATTAAACCACATCTACAGACACAGGTCTAAAAACATTATAATCAGTGTTCATATGCTTTTTTGTGTGTGTGTTAACCACTTAAGGACCACATTCATTTTCATTGATCTGTGCTGGGTGGGCTCTCCCCCCTTTTTTCCCCACTAGGGGGATGTCTTGCTGGGGGGGTCTGATCGCCTCCGCCTGTTTGTGTGTAGCGCAGCGCTATTTCCCCCTCCCTCTCCTTTCACTGCTGTCCTCCTTTCTATGGGCGGTACTGGATGGCGATCCGTCCTTTACCGCCTCTGATAGGCTTTAGCCTATCAGACGGCGGCGATCCCCGGCCAATCAGAGGCCGGGGATCGCCGATCTGCTGTACGGCGCTGTTGCGACAGCAGCGTCGTATGATGTAACAGGGAAAAGACATTCTTTTATTCCCCGTGTGTTTTCATTTTGCCTGCGAGCCACGATCGGAGGTTTGCAGGCTGTTCACGGAGACACCCTCCCGTGAACTGACGTTCGAGCGGCCGTTTCCATGGAAACCCACAAACGACCAGCCACCGCCTATCAGCGTTAGGCGGTCGTTATGTGGTTAAATAAGGCCTCTGCAGCCTACCTTGAAATTGTGATCTTATGCAATGGCTTTGCTTTAGAATCTGTGTGTGTGGCTGATGCAGCTTTGTTTGCATCATCCTGCCATCCAGACTGCGAGGGGAAGGCACAGTCTGAATCACTTTTGAGGACATTGCAGTCTAAAGCACAGTCAGCCTCTGCTTTAGAAAGTGGCCGGTATCTGAGCTCCTGGCCAGGTACTTTAGAATATCAGATAATTATGAGCTCCTACACACAGTTTACAAAAAAACTGTCAGATGTTAGGTGGACAAATCTTGCAGTCCTTATCTGGGTCATAGCAGATCATGGCAAGGTTTGGTAAATGGGTAGTAAAGCAGCAGTCATCCAGCTAGAATTGCATGGCATGCACAATGTTCTTATTGCAGGTACATGTTTGCTGCTAGTCCACTAACATTAATAATCCTTATTGTCTGTCATGACTCAGATAAGCATTTCAGACTTCAGCCACCTAATGAGACAATTGAAAGAAAATAACTCTAGGCCAGGTTTGGTTTTTTAGTATCTCATGTTCTCCAGCAGAGTCAGCCTTGGATATGTGTAAACTGAGCGACTGCACAACACCCCTTGAAGACAGACAAAATGAGGGACACCAACCTCCTCCTAAACATTTACACAATGCCCTGATCTGTCTAACCTGATGGAGCCTTAAAGTAACCATACATCTTTAAAGGTACAGCTCTGACATCGCTGCCAAAGCTGCCTGCACACACTGCAGCCACTCCACACCAGGCCACCTCGCCTGCCAGCACACCATCCGAGAGCCTTCTGCTGGGAGCCATCGCTGCCCCTGCTAGGCTGCGTGGGATCAGCCTGTTTTGGCTCTTCGGCCAACTAGCAGCTCCTTGCTTGACTACTGCCAGGACCCACTACATGCACCCAAGGGGGTAAGATCAGGACCAGGACACTACAGCCAGATTACATCGGAATCCAAGGGGACTTACTTCACTTTTTTACCTCTCTCCTATCTTTCCTCCATCTCTTTCCCTGGGTCAGACCATGGGGCATCTGATTCAAAATATCGCTACAAAAGCGTTTTGAGTGCCTAGATGGCAGCGGATTACCCCCTTGGTCCTTCCCCTGGGTGTCTCTTATATGTATCTTCCTGTCTATTCCTTTATTCTATGCCTATATATGCAATGTACTACTGTATATATGTATGTACGCACTGCATATACTCTGTAACTATTGTCTATCTACTGTATTCACTGTATGTACTTTTATGTGACTGTACCATCACCGACCCTGCTTGTGCCAAAACCAATTCCGGGTACAACCATGTTGTACTTGGCGAAATAAACATGATTCTGATTCTGATTCTGATGATGGGCAGATTCAACCAAGAGACAAATCTCTCTCTGATTATATCTGATTAGAGAGAGATCTGTTGGCTGCCCATACACCACAGGCCAATTCATGATCAATTTCATGCTGCAGTCTATCAGGAATTGGCCTTGTGACACCGCATCTGCCACCCTGCCGGCCCCTCATCCCCCACATTTGTCCCGATACCGTTGTCCGTTGCCGCCACGCACCCAATCGACTACGACAACCTGACATCTTGCAGCTTGTCCAATCGACATACTTGCCCCAAAATTGATTACATCGGGCATGCACTTGGTGGCACAGATTTTTCATCCAGGTTGATAATAATTATCGAATCTGATGGCCGTTCGGCTGCCAAGTTGATAATGTATGGCCACCATTACTATTACTGAAGTTCTGTGGGCATATGGCTAATCCTTTACCTCTGGTCAATTATCCAATGCACATATTCTTTCATGCCCAAATACATCTAGTTATATTGCTCTTAGTAGGTATGGTCACTTCTGCACCCCAAGTAGAGACACCACTCAGTACTAGGCCATTTTGTTTTCTTTTGCATTTGATGTTGTGATACTTTCGTCAATCATATCGGTCATTTATAGTTTTCCAAGCTTAGACCATCTTCGTATCATTTTTTATAAGACAGACAGGGCTTTCTTTTGGTATTTTAATTTTCATTCATATTAACAAGAAACAGAATACAGAGAAACCGGTATAGAAAATAAGCTTATACAACAAATAAAAAAACACAGCATCTCCTGCCTAGGCCAATAAATAATAGGAAATAACAGTTTAAGCATATGGATCGATTCCCTGAAGGCCATGGTACTCAATATTTAATCCTATATTCTAAAGAAATACATTATTATTAACAAATGTTCGTATTATTATTATTATGTTTTAATTGTTTTGATTATTATTTTATATAATTTTTGTTTTATTAATACTATTATTTATTAAGTAAACGGTTAAAAATAATATACTTTTATATTATTTTGATTATCTCCAAGATGGATGCTGGCACTTGCGTTCATGCAATTACGCTTCTGAATCCCTCTAGTTGTCCCATGCACGGCTATGGAGATTTGGATCCATTCCCCTAAAATCTGCTACAGGTCTCTGTTTTTTTTTTCTTCCCTGTACTTAAAGGACAACTAGAGTGAGAGGGATGTGGAGGCTGCCACATTTATTTCCTTTTACAGAGGCGCTGTCAGCAATAATATCTCAGAAAAAAAACACATATATAAGTAGATAAATACTTGCTCTACTTACATAGCATATGTATTGCACTGTCGACATTTTGAATTTAGTGATTTTTTTACATTAAAAAAAGAGAGAATCCTTGTTAGCATTTACCATTTTAACTGTGGCTATTTTGAAGCCAGTCCTGATGTAATTTCCTCCCTTACTCTCCTCTGCCTGATTGTGTATGCATTGCCCGCCCTCCCCTATAGACAGTGCATTGTCTCAGCGTAAGAAATAATGGCCAATCAGAGAGGAACAGAGGTGTGGGAGGGGAAAATAGGAGGGAAAGAGGCTTCAGCCAATCAGGCTGCATTAGTTAAGTCTGAGGGGAAGTAGAGAAGCAAAAAAGGACAACCCAGCATGCCCTGCAACTTTCTTTGTGCGTACCAAACTTTGTGTGTACCAAATAAGAGTCAGGTAAACCGGAGAATGATCATTTATTAACAAGAAAAGTAATAGTGATTTTAACTTTTGGATTGCCTGGTTAGCATCCTTATTACTTGGTTACCAGATAAAAATAAAGAATAGATTTTTGATTTTAAGCCCGACAGTTACACCTTAAACAATACCAGTTGCCTGGCAGCCCTGCTTATGTATTTGGCTGTAGTAGTGTTTGAATAACACCAGAAACAAGCATGCAGCCAATCTTGTTATACAATAATGTCAGAAACAAATCTGCATATGCTTGTTCAGGGGCTATAGCTAAAATTATTAGAGGCAGAAGATCAGCAGGACCCCTGGCAACTGGTATTGCTTAAAGCGTACCTAAACTCAGAACTTCCTCTCTGCTCTAAAAGATAAGCAACAGCATAATAGCCTTTAAATAAAAACTTTTCTTTGTTGCTACTAATACAAATCCTGCAATAAATCTGCAGTGTTTCTACTTCCTGCTTTCATGAAGGCAGACATATTGTTAACATCCTGTGTTTACAAATGAGCTCTCTGCTGTGGCTGTCAGCTGACACAGCGGAGGGATCAAATTACAACTTGTGCTAAGCCACAGATGAGGGGGAATTAGGCTAAACTCTATAAATTCATACAGGGTGAATTTCTGTTTTCCTTCTCTCCTGTTCAAGAGTTCAGGTACACTTTAAAAGGAAATAAATATAGCAGCCTCCATATAGCTTTTGTTTCAGTTGTCCTTGAAGTAGCTTCTACTAACGTTTTCAGTCACTATCTAGCTTGTTTGGTTTTAGACATTCTTATGGCGTGGCTAACCTATTGGAGCAGAGGAAATATTTTGACTATATTTTACCTTTTTTTGCCAGTACAGCAGAGGTGTAGCGAACGGTTCCAGGCGAACTTAGGGGGTTCGTGTTCGCCTGCACCAGGCATACTTTTGCGGAAGTTCGACTGGCACCATAATGCACTATGAGGGTCAACTTTGACCCTCTGCATCACAGTCAGCAGGCACATTGTAGCCATTCAGGCTGCACTAAGCCCTGGAGCCCCCCCCCCCCCCCCCCTTATATAAGGCAGGGTCCGGCGGCCATTAGCCTCACTCGTGTGCCTGCTAGAGAGAGGAAAGGGACAGCTGCTGCAGACTTTTTCTCCTAGGGACAGATTAGTTAGGTTCTAGGCTGCTTTGCTTGCTCCTGACTGATTATTATTGCTTTTAAAGCACCCAGCAACAGCTTTTTTCAGAGCTCAACCTGTACATTTTTTTTTCTGTGTGTCAAACTGACACTTTTGTTGCATGCACAGCCTTGCTAATTGATATTGTGTGTGCCACTGCCAGCAGCCCAGCACATTCAGTGACTACCTGTGTGTGTGACAGGGAGCTGCACATTGTACTACCCAGTACTGCATATACCCCAGTACCTGTTGTGTTTACTTAACCCACCTCATCACTGCATATACCTAGCTTTGTGTTGAGTGAACCCAGCTCACTGCATCTAACTACCCAGTACCTGTTGTGTTTACTTAACCCACCTCATCACTGCATATACCTAGCGTTGTGTTGAGTGAACCCAGCTCACTGCATCTAACTACCTGTTGTGTTGAGTGAGAACCCACCTGGCCACCTCACTGCATCTAACTACCTGTTGTGTTGAGTGAGAACCCACCTCACTGCATCTTAAGTACCTTTACTGTTGAGTGAACCCAGCTCACTGCATCTAACTACCCAGTACCTGTTGTGTTTACTTAACCCACCTCATCACTGCATATACCTAGCGTTGTGTTGAGTAAACCCAGCTCACTGCATCTAACTACCTGTTGTGTTGAGTGAGAACCCACCTGGCCACCTCGCTGCATCTAACTACCTGTTGTGTTGAGTGAGAACCCACCTCATCACTGCATCTTAAAGAGAATCTGTACTCTAATATTCTTACAATAAAAAGCATACCATTCTATTCATTATTTTCTCCTGTGCCCCTCTGTGCTGTTTCGGCCACTCTCTGCTGCAATCCTGGCTTGTAATTAACAGTTTTAGGCAGTGTTTACAAACAAACTAACCAGCTTCTAATAGGCTCAGCTAAGCATAGAGTGTGAGTCATTCAGAGTATGCAGGGGGCCTGCAGAGGGTGTGTATCGCTTCTACCAATCACAAGCAGCCCTGCACATTCCACACAATCAAGCTTTAGCCCGACAAACAGGACAGAGGAAAGATACATTGATTTATTACAGAGACAGTGCAGTTAGGAAAGACTGCAGTAAGCCAGAGCAGATTAGAACAGGCATAGGAACTTATAGGATAAAGAGACTCTGTAACAAATTTTTCAGCCTTAGTTCTTCTATCCTATAAGTTCCTATGCCTGTTCTAATCTGCTCTGGCTTACTGCAGTCTTTCCTAACTGCACTGTCTCTGTAATAAATCAATGTATCTTTCCTCTGTCCTGTTTGTCGGGCTAAAGCTTGATTGTGTGGAATGTGCAGGGCTGCTTGTGATTGGTAGAAGCGATACACACCCTCTGCAGGCCCCCTGCATACTCTGAATGACTCACACTCTATGCTTAGCTGAGCCTATTAGAAGCTGGTTAGTTTGTTTGTAAACACTGCCTAAAACTGTTAATTACAAGCCAGGATTGCAGCAGAGAGTGGCCGAAACAGCACAGAGGGGCACAGGAGAAAATAATGAATAGAATGGTATGCTTTTTATTGTAAGAATATTAGAGTACAGATTCTCTTTAAGATGCAGTGATGAGGTGGGTTCTCACTCAACACAACAGGTAGTTAGATGCAGCGAGGTGGCCAGGTGGGTTCTCACTCAACACAACAGGTAGTTAGATGCAGTGAGCTGGGTTTACTCAACACAACGCTAGGTATATGCAGTGATGAGGTGGGTTAAGTAAACACAACAGGTACTGGGTAGTTAGATGCAGTGAGCTGGGTTCACTCAACAGTAAAGGTACTTAAAGAGACTCTGTAACAAATTTTTCAGCCTTAGTTCTTCTAAGTACCTTTACTGTTGAGTGAACCCAGCTCACTGCATCTAACTACCCAGTACCTGTTGTGTTTACTTAACCCACCTCATCACTGCATATACCTAGCGTTGTGTTGAGTGAACCCAGCTCACTGCATCTAACTACCTGTTGTGTTGAGTGAGAACCCACCTGGCCACCTCGCTGCATCTTAACTACCTGTTGTGTTGAGTGAGAACCCACTTCACTGCATCTTAAGTACCTTTACTGTTGAGTGAACCCAGCTCACTGCATCTAACTACCTGTTGTGTTGAGTGTGAACCCACCTGGCCACCTCACTGCATCTAACTACCTGTTGTGTTGAGTGAGAACCCACCTCACTGCATCTTAAGTACCTTTACTGTTCAGTGAACCCAGCTCACTGCATCTAACTACCTGTTGTGTTGAGTGAGAACCCACCTCACTGCATATAGCTAGCATACCCCCGAGATGGACAAAATGGACAAACCAGGTAGAGGAAGAGGTAGAGGCAGACCCAGAGGAAGGCCACCAGGCAGCGGCAGGTCTGTGGCTGTGTGAGGTGGTGTTGCTGTGATTTCGTGCGGACCTGCCCCAAAATACAGTGCTCAGAAGAAGGCACGTGCCATCACTTCCCAAAATCGTGAGGAGGTGATTGAGTATTTAACACAGAACACCTCATCTCCCGCAGCCACCAGCGCTACAACAAGCACCACATCCGCTGCATTTGACACTTCGCAGGAGTTATTTGGTGGTGGTGGTGAAATCACTGATTCCCAGCCACTACTGCAACAACAACAAGAAGGCGCAGGTACACCACCTCCTACGTCTGAGTTAGGTGGCGATAGTATGGACGTAACGTGTGTGGATGGGGATGATGGTGGACCACCTGAAGTTGGTGCACTTGAGGAGGTGTCTGAGGAAAGCGCATCTAGCCAGGAGGATTATGATGACGATTATACGGATACCACATATGTTCCCGGTAGAGGAGATGACCAGGTGGACAGTTCAGAGGAGGAGTCAGAGAGGAGTAGGAGGAGACGACTCCATGATAGAAGCAGAGGGAGCTCGTCCTCAGAAACAGCTGGGGGCAGTGTCCGGCGCCATGTATCACCAGCTATGGCCAGCCAGCCAACATGCCCTTCAACGTCAGCTGCTGATGCCACCCTAGCGCCATCACCCCAGGGGGGTTCAGCGGTTTGGAAATTTTTTAACGTGTGTGTCTCAGATCGGAGCAAAGCCATCTGTTGTCTCTGCCAGCAAAAATTGAGCCGTGGAAAGGCCAACTCTCACGTAGGGACAAGTGCCTTACGAAGGCACCTGGAGAGAAGGCACAAACAGCTATGGCAAGAACACCTGAGGAAAAGCAGCACCCCTCAAAAGACAAGCCACCCTCCTTCTCCTCTTCCTCCTTCAGGTGCATCGTCTTCATCCACTTTCTCCCTTGCACCTTCACAGCCACCCTCCTCCACACCGCCTCTTCCCTTCAGCGGTTCCTTCTCCTCTGCCCACAGCAGTACCCAGCTGTCCGTGAAGGAAGTATTTGAGCGGAAGAAGCAAATGTCTGCCAGTCACCCTCTTGCCCGGCGTCTGACAGCTGGCGTGACGGAACTATTAGCTCGCCAGCTATTACCATACAAGCTGGTGGAGTCGGAGGCTTTCCGTAAGTTTGTGGCCATTGGTACACCGCAGTGGAAGATACCAGGCCGCAATTATTTTTCACAAAAGGCCATACCCAAACTGTACCGTGCAGTTGAGAGGCAAGTGCTGTCATCTCTGGCACACAGCGTTGGGTCAAGGGTCCACCTGACCACGGATGCCTGGTCTGCCAAGCACGGGCAGGGCCACTACATTACATACACAGCCTATTGGGTCAACCTGGTGACCGATGGCAGCAAGCAGGGAGTACGTGGCTGCGCAGAGGACCGACTTGTCACACCTCCACGGCTTGCAGGCAGGCCTCCAGCCACCTCCTCTCCACCTGCTATCACCGCTTCGCTGTTGTCATCCTCCTCCTTCTCCTCCTTGGCTGGTGCCACCATCTTCTCTCCAGCTACACAGCCCCAGCACCCCAGGGCCTATGCTGCATGCCAGGTGCGACGGTGTCATGCAGTGTTAGACATGTCTTGCCTGAAAGCGGAGAGTCACACTGGAGCAGCTCTCCTGGCTGCTCTTAACAAACAGGTGGAGCAATGGCTGACCCCGCACAAGCTTGAGATCGGCAACGTGGTGTGTGACAACGGCAGCAATCTCATTGCTGTGTTGAATTTGGGAAAGCTGACACACATACCCTGCATGGCACATGTGCTTAATCTGGTCGTGCAAAGATTTGTGTCCAAGTACCCAGGCTTAGAGGACGTCCTGAAGCAGGCCAGGAAGTTGTGTGGGCATTTCAGGCGCTCTTGCAAGGCCATGGCACGCTTTTCGGACATTCAGCGTAGAAACAACTTGCCGGTGAGACGCCTGATTTGCTATAGCCCGACTCGCTGGAATTCCATCCTGCTGATGTTCTCTCACCTGCTAGACCAGGAGAAAGCCATCACCCAGTACCTGTATCATTACAGTACAAGGACACAATCTGGGAGGATGGGGATGTTGTGGCCAAACAACTGGACACTGATGCGAAATGCATGCAGGGTCATGGAGCCATTTGATGAGGTGACCAAACTGGTGAGTCGCGATGAGGGCACCATCAGCGACTTGATCCCCTACGCCTACTTCCTGTAGCGTGCCGTGCGTAGAGTGGTGGATACAGCTGTGGAGGAGCGTGAACAAGAAGAGTTAGGGCAGCAGGAGTCGTGGGAGACATTTACACACGAACCCGATGTTTCCACAACAGCGGCGGCAGCACAGAGGGGGGTGGAGGAGGAAGAAGAGGAGTCGTGTGGGGAAGGAGAGGAGTCAGACTCGGATGATGGTGATGATGAGGAAGGTGTGTCTGTGGAGGAGGAAGAGGCGGCGGAAGGAGAACAACCACGGCAGCCATCACAGGGGGCTTCTGCTGCTCCACGTTCCCGTGGTATTGTTCGTGGCTGGGGGGAGGAAGAGGAGTTGCATCCCGTCACTGAGGAAGAGCAAGAGGAGATGGAGAGTACGTCTGCATCCAGATTTGTGCAGATGTCCTCTTTCATGTTGTCCAGCCTGTTGAGGGACCCCCATATCAAAAAACTCAAGACGAATGACCTGTACTGGGTGGCCACGCTACTAGACCCTCGGTACAGGCACAAAGTGGCGGACCTCTTACCAACTCAACAAAAGGCGGAAAGGATGCAGCACTTGCAGAACAAGCTGTCGATGATGCTTTACAATGCATTTAAGGGTGATGTGGCTGCACAACGCAATCAAGGTACCACTGGCAGTAACCCTCCTCCTCCCAAGTCCACGCAGGCAAGAATAGGACGCTCCAGCGATCTCAGGGTGATGTCAGACATGCGGACGTTCTTTAGTCCAACTCCTCGCCATAGTCCTTCCGGATCCACCCTCCACCAATGCCTGGACCGGCAGGTAGCCGACTACCTGGCCTTGAGTGTGGATGTAGACTCTGCGAAAAGCAACGATGAACCCTTGGACTACTGGTTGCGCAGGCTTGACCTGTGGCCAGAGCTGTCCCAATTTGCCATACAACTTCTCTCTTGCCCTGCCGCAAGCGTCCTGTCAGAAAGGACCTTCAGTGCAGCTGGAGGCATAGTTACTGAGAAGAGAAGTCGCCTAAGTCACGACAGTGTTCAGTACCTGACCTTTATCAAAATGAATGAGGAATGGATCCCGGAGGGCTACTGCACGACCGAAGACTAAGTCAGTCCCCACACACAGCATCTCTGCCTGCAGGCCGCTTGACTGCCTTCTCCGCCACTACCAACAGGGTCCAGGACTCTAGGCGGATTCCTGAATTTTTAAGGCCGCTGCTAGCAGCGGCCGCTACACTAATTTTTCTGGTGTGTGTACATGTGCCCATCCCCCTTCGTGATCATTACCTTGCCGCGGTGAAGGGGCTTGCGCATCACAATGACGCAATGACCGCCGGCTATTTGAGTGTCTCGGGTGGGGGTGGCACACAAAAGATAATAAGGTCGTTGCTTCATTGTGGTCAGACCAAATTTGATCAGCTGGACAGTCACTGTTCTGTCATTCAGCTACATCAGCCGGGCGAGCATATGGGCTGAAAAGCCACCATCACCTGCACTCTCGTCATGGTGCGCACCAGTCCAGCACGGCCGTCACTACACAAACGGCTGTTTGCAGTCACTGCATACCTTTCACTGCATCTGTGACTGCACATTATACCTGGCAGTCACTGCATAACTTGCACTTGAATGGATACACTTTCAAACAATTTAAAAATACAACCATCTAAACTTTCAAACAATTTAAAAATACAACCATCTATCATTTTCAAAAAATGTAAAAAAAAAGGCAAAAAAACTTGCCCTCCGTAAAACATTCTTGGCAAATGCTTTCGACTTGGTTTGTCTTCCGCTGGCTCAAGGGTCCATCTGACCACAGATGCCTGGTCTGCAAAGCACGGTCAGGGCAGCTACAGCATGGGTCTCAGCAGGCTCCCACTTCGGGCCGGAATCCAACCTTCATTCCCCGCGGTGACAATGGCAGACTTGCCCTCCATAACGGATTCCCGTTAAAGGATTTAAAGTTAATTCATTTCAATTAGGGCCGCAAAAGGTCCTCCTGAGTCCTGTATTGTTATTTTTGGTCACTACCTCGGGGCGGGCGTGCATGCCTGCCTGCCTCCCTCCTTGCCTGGATGTGTGGTGGTAGACGTTGCTCAGGCTCCAACTCCGGAACGCAATACAAGAGGGAGCTCATCCTCAGAAACAGCTGGGGGCAGTGTCCGGCGCCATGTATCGCCCGCTATGGCCAGACAGCCAACATGCCCTTCAACCTCAGCTGCTGATGCCACCGTAGCGCCATCAGCCCAAGGGGGCTCAGCGGTTTGGAAATTTTTTAACGTGTGTGTCTCAGATCGGAGCAAAGCGATCTGTTGTCTCTGTCAGCAAAATTTGACCACAGATGCCTGGTCTGCAAAGCACGGTCAGGGCAGCTACAGCATGGGTCTCAGCAGGCTCCCACTTCGGGCCGAAATCCAACCTTCATTCCCCGCGGTGACAATGGCAGACTTGCCCTCCATAACGGATTCCCGTTAAAGGATTTAAAGTTAATTCATTTCAAATACACAGCAGGGCCTCGAAAGTCCGCCTCCTGTATTGTTATTTTTGGTCACTACCTCGGGGCAGGCGTGCATGCCTGCCTGCTGCCCTCCTTGGATGTGTAGTGGTAGCCGTTTCTCAGGCTCCACACCGGATTCCATCCCTCATTCCCCGGCCATTACCCGGGGTCACAAATGGCAGACTTGCCCACCTCCATATGATTCTCGTGAAAGGAATGTGGTGTCATCTTTGCCCGCCATAACTGGTTCTCGTTAAAGGATTTAAAGTACATTCATTTCAAATACACAGCAGGGCCTCGAAAGTCCTCCTCCTGTATTGTTATTTTTGGTCACTACCTCGGGGCGGGCGGGCGTGCATGCCTGCCCGCTGCCCTCCTTGGATGTGTAGTGGTAGCCGTTTCTCAAGCTCCACACCGGATTCAAACCGCTCATTCCCCGGCCATTAGCCGGGGTCACAATGGCAGACTTGCCCGCCTCCACAGGATTCTCGGTACTGAACAAGTACACAGCAAGTAGAAAATGTAATTTAAAAACAAAACGTAAGCTTTTTAACAATGCCATGGAAAGTTGAGAAGGAAGTCACACATTACCTGACATCACTGAGTGAGGAAGAGCAATCTCGCCATGTTGCGCAGTAGTCCAGCATGGCCGTCACTACAAAAACAGCTGTTTGCGGTGCGTTACACAGTGAGTTTGGTGTGTCAGTGTGATTACACTCTAATTACACTCCCTGATTGATGTATACACATGCAAGATGTTTGAAAGCACGTTAGGCCTGCAATTTAGCATTCAATGTGATTTCTGACCTTAAAACGCTGCTTTGCGTCACATCCAGATTTTTTCCCGGGACTTTTGGCATGTATCCCACTCCGCCATGCCCCCTCCAGGTGTTAGACCCCTTGAAACATCTTTTCCATCACTTTTGTGGCCAGCATAATTTTTTCTATTTTTCAAAGTTCGCCTCCCCATTGAAGTCAGCGTTGCATCAAGTATAAGGATTTCCCACACTCTGGTAGGATGTTTCCTGCAGTCACCAGTGCTCAAACACATACAAACTGTCCGACCACCACAGAGATATAAACTGAGACCAGCTATTGTCTCAGAGTAAAGAAGGTTTTCGTTTCCATCAATAAAAGCTTACATTGTGGGTCCTTGCACACAGGACCGTACTGCAATTTCACACATATCAGCACACAAAAGTGCTCAGTGCAGTTTTACAGTAATTGCCTGCTCTCCACACGTGACTAAGTTTCAGCCTTTCACCATCATCTGGCGCTAACCCCCGATGACAGAAAAGCCAAAACCTGGTCAGATGTGGAGAGCAGGCAATTACTGTCAAACTGCAACCAGCACTTTTGTGCGCTAATATGTGTGAAAATGCAATAGGGTCCTGTGTGGAAGGACTTACAATGTAAGTTGTTTTTATTCAATGTTTTTATCAGGGCTTTTTCACACCAGAGCCCGTTTTCTGCGGTGTAACGCAAAGTCGAAACTTTTTTTTTTTATTTTCCTCAGATAAGTCACCTGCTCAACTGTGAGAAAACATAGCTTCATTGCTGTGCTCCTGTGTTGAGCTGTACTATCATCATAGGTTTTCTCTTTTTTATGTCTTCTTCAATATGCTTATTCTGGGTAAATTTTCCATCCAACAACATAGTCCAACATTCACTTCCTCCTATCAATCATCATTCTTTTACAGTCAATCATTCTCCTTTCTTCTTAGCCCATAGGTCTACTTTTTGCCCATAGATCACCCATATTCATCCCGCTATGTTTTAACTGTCAAGTTCTGAGGAATTCGTATACCAGGTTGTTTAATTAGCTCTTAAATCTGCTTTCTCTTTAATATTTCAATATTTTACACCAGATTTGACGCCAGCTATGTAATCTCGTATTTGAATCATTTTCATCTAATTCATTTAACTTGTTTAACTCTCTTGACTCCCACTCTTCTAATTCAAGGAAGCTAGTCAATTCATGTATCCACTCATTTATTTCTAAAGGATTCTGCTTTTTCCAGTTTTGTGCTATTAATCTTTTAGCAACTGTTACTGCTGGTATAGTTATAGTGTTCTTCAGTCCAACTTCACCATCACCTATATCACCAAAAATTACAGTGAAATTATTCAATTTGCATGAGTTTGGAACACGTTCGTTACAAAATGATTCGATTTTATTCCATTTTTTTTAAATAATTGGACAAGTCCCCCACATGTGATTAAGTGATCCGATCTCTGCATTACATCTCCAACACAGTTTATCTGTATTGGTTTTTTTAATTTTACCTAGTCTAGTTGGCGAAATGTACCATCTTGCTATTATCTTATAATTAATAAGTTGATATCTGGGATTCTACGTTATCCATGTATACTTAAAAATTTTTGTCCAATCAAATTCCCTTCTTGAATCTAGTTCTTTTTTTTCCATGAATTACAATAACTAGGGAGAGTAGAATCAAATTCACTAACAAAACCATACATTTGAGAAATTGATTTTTTTTGTTTTATAGCAAAATGAAAACATTTTTCAAATAAATTTAATTTTTCATTAATTTTCCCTCTTATACTTAATAAATAATTATGCAATTGATAATACCATAATTTATTTTTATATTCTATTTTTGATACATGGTTTACAAGTTCGCGGAGTGTTGTAAGCGGACTGAGTCCACTCCTTCCATACCAGCATTTGTCCAAACCAGGTACAAAATCCGGGTTCTTACCTATTGTAGTTAATAAGCAAGAAGTTTTGAATCAGGATGACCAGTAACCAGGCCAGTTACCATTTGAATTCGGAATTTACGATGTCTCTTCATCACTAGAGTCTGCTTTATGTCATGTTGAGGATTCTATTGATCTTATCAATTTAGATAGGATGCCTGGGAAAGCCTCCTCAGTAACAGTTAAGGCATCTAATTACATTTATGTTTGCTAAAGAATGTTTCTCCTCTGTATGTCAGTGTATGTAAGCTGTGTTTTTCAGTTTTGGTCAGGAACCAGTCCGACGAAGGCTTTTTATAAGTCGAAAGCTCACTGTTTATCCATCTCTAAGTTAGCCAATAAATGGTATCATTCTGATTCAAAACTTCTTGCTTTTACTCATGGCTAACACGGTACAACACTTTACTGCTTCTACTATGTAGTTAATAAGGACATAGTCTTTTTTTTTTTTTTTTTTTTTTCTCGATTAATAATTCCAAGAAAGGGTGGAGAGTAGGAGCCAAAAGAGGGTGAGATACCTTAGCTAACACTTTCTGGACTGTAGAAAAATGCCAAGATTCTACTAAGGAAAAATTAATTAAATCTCTTTCTTCCTGTCACCACATTTTATTCGGGTCATTTATTTTTATTTCCAATAATCTGTTGAGCTGAATACTTCTGTAGTAATGCTGAATGTTTGGAACACCCATCCCACCCATATTCTTTAACCGACAGATCACTTTCCAAGCTATTCTATGTCTACTTTTTCCCCAAATAAAGTTCTGGAATATATTACGCCAGTTGGAAAACCAGGATTGTGGAACCGCAATAGGGAGGTTTTGCATAATACAATTGATTTTAGGAAGTATTTTCATCTTAATGAAATGTATTTTTCCAATAACATTCAGTGGAGTTTTTTCCATATTTTTCATTAAATTTATACATTGATTTTGAGTTGCTATATAATTTTCTTGAAATGAATCATTAAAGTTTTCACAAATCTTGATCCCCAAATATTTAATTTTTGTATTTCCCAGGTTGAATTTATATCTAATCCTAATTCTTTCCAATCCGTCAGAATTACAGCCTAGGTTCAACAAGATTGATTTAGAGTTATTTATTTTAAAACTAGAAAAGTAACAAAATTGTTCCATGATGTTGCAAACTCTTTCAATTGACGTAGAGGGATCACACAAGGTCAATAATAAATCATCGGCATAAGCCAACACTTTTTTTTTCAGTATCACGCAAAGTCAAAACTTAACCAAGGTAAAACGAAAGTCCATAGACTTTAATTTTACCTTACACACTTGACGTCGCGGTTTGACGCACCCTGGAGCGTTTATTCGTCGGGAGCCGGCGTTTCCCCATTGGGTTGAATTAATAGCTGCCACCGTTGACTGCGTCGCACCGCAACATCCCGACGACACATGCCGCAGACCATTCAACGCATGCAGCAGAACGGCTCCTGCACGCATTGTTAGATGTGAAAGAGCCCTTAACGGTGTGGCGGCTAACACTTTGTATGCGTTATTTGAGCACTGGTGGCTGCAGGAAACATCGGACCAGAGTGTGGGTAATCCTTGATGCAGCTCTGGGGCTGATATATAGATGCACTCAAAAGGAAAAATTATATGACTATTGATCATAACACTGCTGATATTTTCTACTTCAGATAGAAGAAACTTTACGTTTGATTTGTTTCTATGGCAAACTGCTCTGGGTGTTACAATCCAAGCCCTAGAGTGAAAAATTATTTCAATAGCAGTTAATTGTTGACACAGTAGTAAAAGCCATTCAACTGTATTGATGTCAGTGCAGCTAAGATCATTTTTATGCTACCTCAAAACTGGTAAATCCAGCTATAGAGGGATGCCTGAAGTCTGTGTCATCTACAGATTTCTTATCTGCAAGCTACTGTGTTAGAGCATACCTGAATTCACAACTGCCTCTTTAGTCTAAAATGTAACAACATAATAACCTTTAAAGAAAAACATTTTTTTGTTACAGCTGATACAAATCGTGCAATAAATCTGCAGTGTGTCTACTTCCTGCTTTCGTGAAAGCAGACATAGGGTTAACATCCTGTGTTTACAAAGTAGCTGCTCTGCTAAGGCAGCCAGCTGACACAGCTGAGAGATCAAATTGCAACTTGTGATTAGTCACAGATAAGGGGGAATTAGATAGGCTAAACTCTCTAAATACATACAGGGAGCATTTCTTTCTGTTTTTCTACTGTCCAGTGCAAGAGTTCAGGTCCACTTTAGGGCTATCGCGTATTATGCATTCTTTCAACAGACGTTAGATTTGATAAATAACAAAAATCTCTTGAAATTGAAGGTCCTCTTGATTGATGTATGCTTTGTTTGATGCATTGAACAGTGATCACAAAGGCCTTTCTTGATGTAATTAGCTGGGCGGGAGTGAGAGAGAGAAAGGCATGGGCAGAGCGGCATGCAATGTGTGGCTGCAAGGGCACTACATCGAGCAATACAAACCCTGTGGCTGCTGTGGTATGAACAATTTCATATTATCTATGGGGATGCTATCTAATATCAAGAACAGCAATGTACTGTATAAAGTTAGATGAATAATCCAAATCTAGTACATACAGTATTACTCATCTACCTGATCTAAGGCCTCATACACTCGCTAGATGGTTCTCATCCGAGGCGGCCAGTCAGGACAGCCTCTGCCAAGACTGTAGCGTGTGTATGGGGGCCAGCTAAGGCTATTGTTCTCTTCCATAGGGTGCCCATACATAACTCAATTTTGCAGACCAATCAACCTTCCAATTTGAAATTTTCAAAAGGATTGATTGAGCATGGCGAAAATCTTGGTTGCAAGGGCTTGATTGGGTGTGGGGTGGTAATATCGTTCCATTTCCCGACGACCGACAGACCCCTGTTCAGTGATCCTCTGGCCAGTGTCCCCCCAAGTGTATTTGCCCCCTTTACCCATGCCCGTGGTTGGTGTTCAAGGCTCACTTGTCCACTGGCGTGACCCCAAGCACCCATACCACGTGAATCCAGCCCATGTAGTTACATCATTAAATGAGCGGGTGTCTTGTAGTACAGGTGCTCGTGGAGAGGCCAGGCATAGGAGGAGGTTAGTAGTCACACAACTAGACAGATACGCCTTTAACACTCACCATGGGCATGGGGGTGGGGGAACAAATACACTTGGGGGGTGGCCTGGCTGGCAGTGGCTCTGGGACAATTTCCAATAGATTTCATGCTGAAATCTATTGGAAATCTATCTGCAGTGTGTGGGCAGGCAATAGATCCCTCTCTGATCAGATTCAATCAGAAACGGATCTATCTAATGGTTGATCTGGTGGCAGATCGACAGGTGTATGGGTACCTCTTTGCTGCCTTCCCAATTGTGCACTGCATGCCATTATCCTTCTGCACCTGTCCATAGCAACAGACCATGCTGCAGCCTGCGGCTGCAGGTTGCTGACACATATGTGCAGCACATGGTTTTGAACTATTGCCCAAGGAATCAAGTCCTGATCTCTGCAGCTGACAGACCCCATGCTTGTGTATGAAGCTTTACATCGCATGATGGCCTTTAGAAAGGTCTCCCCACTACAGTCCCAGCCCAGTCAGAGTTTCACTGCTTGCATCATTCCACACTCCATACAAGTGAGCAAAACTAGGAATAAAGTTTTAAATACAGTGTTGTTACTGTTCCTAGGAGATGTGAAGCTGCTGGATGATTTATATACTGTAAAATTCCTATGTTTTCGGTGGACTGAAGCTTAGTTAGGAGCCGAGGTAAATGTGGTGCCAAAATTACAGAGCATGTGCTTCATTGTCACTTTACACAGGTGTCCGTTGTGAAAAGCGAGGAGACAAAACTTCGGCATGAGGATGTGAGCCGACTCCTGTATGAGGTCCAGGCCCTGCGGAATCAGCAAGAGAACACGGATTGCCAGATGCAAGACATGAAACAGTGAGTCCTGCTGTACTTACTGGGAGAGACAGGAGAGCTGTTTGTGCTCTGTAGCCAAAGTATTTATATTGACCATTAGGCTGGGTTCCCACATACTGTATTGCAAAATCTGATCCCAATTCTCCAATCTTCTTATTAAATACTTAAAGCGGAATATAACCCTGCATTTCATCTTTGCTTTAAAACATTATTTACAGCATATTATATGCAACCAGCATTTTTTTTTACTAGACCAGCATTGGAAGGGTTACACACAGAAATTGAAAGTTCAGTGCAGTGAAATGCAGACCCATCTGAACTTTACATAATGTTATCTTGTGTTTACTTAAATGTATCAAGTGAGGAATATGACACATTCTCTGACTGTGGAGAAGCTGCTCAACAAAGACAGAGAGTCAAAGCATGTCTGCTTGAATGAATGAATGAATAAAACCAGTTATTAATAAAATGCAAAGTCAGCTCACAAAGCAAAAAACTGTACTTTTGGGAACCTATAACTTCTAAATGAATAATAATACTTATGCACAAATGCAAATACTGTATGATAACCAGATGGCATATAAAAAGTAGGAAAACATGTTTTTATTGAATATTATATCAGGGTTTTAAACCACTTTAATGAAAGATGGAGTGAAGGCAAGACTAAATAAAACTGAAACTGATAAAGCACCTGGCCTGAAAGGCATACATCCTCTGGTGCTAAGGGAATTAAATTCAGTTATCGATAAACCCATTTTTCTCATCATCAGCATGGGCTTAGTAGGCCTTGCTTGACTTACATGCTCCTCTTTTATGAGGTGGTGAATGTTAATGTGGATATTGGTAATGCTGTAAATCGGATATACTTGGACTTTGCAAAGGACTTTGGTACTTTTCCCCACAACAGACTGATGCAAGAGTTGGGGATACAAAAACTGGGGAAGAATCTGTGTGCATGGATAAGGAACTGGCTAATAGATAGAAGCAGAGTTGTGGTCAATGGATCCTATTCAAAATGAGTGACTGTTAACATTGGGGTCCCACAGAGGTCATCACTGTGCTCTTCAATTTTTATATTAATAACCTAGTAGATGAAGTAGAAATGAATGATGCAATTTTGCACGTGATACAAAATTGTGCAGAATTATCAACTGTCAGGAATATAGTGACCTATTGCAGAAGGAACTGGATAGGATGACTATATGGGAACATACAAGGCAGATGATATGCAATGTTGAAAAATGTAAAGTCATGCATTTTGGTCATACCAGTGGTCTAGCACCATGCACAGTAAATAGAATACAGACCTACATTTTGGAGAGGCACTTAGGAGTACTGGTTGACAACAAGTTAAATAATTGTTTTCCATGCTAATCAGCTGCAGCTAAAGTAAATAAAATTGTGGGAAACACTAAAAGGGAAATAAAAAACTTGGGATGCTAGTATAATACTGGCCCTGTTTAACTCTCTAGCAAGGCTGAATCTGGAACATGGAATTCACTTGTTTAAGTGGACTGCCCCACAGGAAGTAGTTTATGGCAAATTCTTTATTTGCTTTTAAAGTGTACCTGAGACGGCATGTGACATAAGATAAACATGATACACGTTTATCTTATCATGTCACATGTCGCCTCAGGTAATTTGCTTATCAGTGAGGTTTACTATATTCCTGACAAGACGGAAGCAGTAACGTGCATGCCTGAAAATCGGTAAACAGGTAAGGTAAACAGCCTGGTTATTAATATGTTTTGCAAAACATATTAATAACCAGGCTTTAAAAAAGTCATTTTTAAGAGTAGGAGGACAGATCCAATTTTTTGTCTCATCAATTCATTTTCATCTCGGGTTAATTTTAATGGGGGCTTAAATGTTCTCCTTGGGTAGAAAGAAATTCATGGCCATAAAAAGGGGGATGGACCCGAACCATCCAGGAATCAAAGGAAACACAAAAGAGAAAAACGGAAGCAAATAGTGCAATGTGTCAAAGCATTGGGTAATGATCTGCATAAGGAAATTTACTCAAAGTTTTCAGGTTGGAAGCAGATTGCAACCACCAATCGAGCATACGGTGACATTCCCACCATCACTAGGGTATGAGAAGGTGCTCACAGGTCTCACTCTTGGTTATGATCCAAGTCCCTGGGAGGAAAACAAGCTGATACAAACAACAAGCTCCAATGGAGTTGTACATTATTATGGGAAGAGGGTGAAGGTGCCCAACAATATAAAACCATTAAAACAGCTTAAAGAGGAACTGTAACCAAGGACTGATCTTCACTCCAATCAGTAGCTGATACCCCCTTTCCCGTGAGAAATCTTTTCATTTTCTCAAATGGATCACCAGGGAACTCTGTATGACTCATATTGTGGTGAAACTCCTTCCACAGTGTGATGACAGGACCAGTCTGTGGGAGCCTTGTTGCATTGTGGGAAAAAACAGCTGTTTCCAACTGCCATAAAATCAGCATCTCCTTCCACAGTCATCACCTGCCAGCAGTAAAGATGTCGCCATATGATAAATGTCAGAATGTAAATCAGGGAGAGGAAAGATTTTACAATGGGCAAACACTGACTAAATCATTTATAAATAATGATTGTAAAAATGGAGCACTTTTTTCATTACGTTATTTTTACTGCAGTTCGGTTGAGTAGTGAATGGTACGAGCGCTTCCAAGACTCTTGGAGGCGCTGGTATCGTTCTCTACTCAACCATTGGGTAAGCTGTTTTTAATGATTTTATATTGTTGGGCGCCTCCACCCTCTTCCCATACATGGCTATAATTACTATGTAATTTCCGGTGGTGTTGATCCAGGGATTTTATCAGATTGCCATCTGGAGTCAGGAAGGATTTTTTTTCCCTTTTGGGGCTAATTGGACTATGCCTTGTAAGGGTATTTTGCCTTCTTCTGGATCGACAGGGATATGTGAGGATACGTGTGCAGGCTAGTGTTGTACTTTATTTTTTGGATGAACTTGATGGACAGATGTCTTTTTTTTTTTCAACCCAAGTAACTATGTAACTATGTATAGCAGCCTTTCTCAACCTTTGTACCCTGGAGGAACCTTGCAAATAAATTTTGGATCTCAAGGAACCCCTGAAAACAATTTTTTGATCTCGAGGAAGCCCTTCATTTATTTTGCAGAAAGCCTGGATTTTAAAAGTAGGTGAGGCTGTTTATTTCACTACCCCCTATTAAAGGGCAAATCATTTTATTGTCTTCTTAAAAGGGTTCTGTGGAGTGTAAAAAAAACAACAAAAAAACAGACACTTACCTGGGGCTTCTATCGGCCCCCTGTAGCTGTCATGTCCCACGCCGTCCTCCTACGATCATCTGTTCCGCGCCGCTAGTCCTGGTTTATTATTCCTCTAGCGGGACTGCGGCTGCGCGGCCGTGGCTCACTCCCGCATGTGTCTCGGGGAGCTTACTGCGCAGGTGCAGTACAAGAAAACCTCGTAATGTGCCTGTGCAGTAAGCTCTTGGAGACACGAGCGGGAGCGCAAATTATTCGACTTGCTAGACGAATAATTGACCGGTGGCGGCAGCGGGGAACGGATGATCGTAGGAGGACAGCGCGGGACATGACAGCTACAGGGGGCCGATAGAAGCCTCAGGTAAGTGTCTGTTTTGTTTTGTTTTTTTACACTCCACAGAACCCCTTTAACATACCGTAGTTATTTTTAATGTGCTCATTATTCTGACCCCAATTTAGTGCTTATTTTTACAGTACCCCCTATTGTAATGTGTTTTATTATACTTCCCCCACGTTGGTGGAAAATGCCAAGGAACCCCTGCTCAGTACTCATGAACCCTAGGGATCCTGGTTGAGATAGCCTGATGTATAGCATTAGCTGGAAATGTGGCTATTTTTACTGTTTAACGTGTACACAGACTTTTTTTTTAATCTCTTGCAATGTATTAGTAAATATATGTCAGCAAAATTCTCTGTATTACTGTTCCCCACTTCAAGGGAGACGGCCAAGGCCAGATTTATACTTTCATCTTCTAGGCCAGGTTTCCTGTGGCTTCCCTTCCATGTGCAGCAGCCCACCTCCCATTCCATGTGCTGCCCTTTATTCCATGTGTAACATCCATTTATTGTAGCCCCTCTCTTTCATGTACAACACCCATGTGCAGCAGCTACCCTCTTACTTGTGTCGCTTCCCATTTGCAGCCTTCCTTTTCCATTTGCAGTTCCCTTCTGAAATCAATAGGCTGCACCCAAATCACTTTCAGGGAAAAATGCTACCAACTTCAGTTTTTCGCAGAATGCATCCGGATCCCCATAGCCTTGATTCGCATCAGCACGTGTTTCCAAAATGGATGAAGCACGCCAGTGGAAACCTGCCCTTAGGGTACTTTCACACTGTGTCTGTTGCGTTTTATCGCAATGGACAATACCGTCACATCATAAAGTGATGCAATAATATGGTGCTATCACATGTAGGGCTCGATTCTCAAAAGCATGATAACTGCTATCACAGCAGTTATCACGTGCTCTGCCCCTCGCAGAGCTTATCACCAGCATTAGTTCACGTGATAAGTGAAGGTTATCACGCGATCACGTGCATTTTTCACGTGAAACGTGCATGCGATACAACAGGTTTCTGACAGAGCAACACACAGCATGCTCTGCATTTACCATTTCAATCCGTGCGTTTACAGGGGCAGCGAGCATACTTTCATTGTACTGTATGCTTCACCTCATGGGTTGACCACACATCTAATGTGTGATGCGACTTTTCGGCACCATTGCGTTCCAATCCAACCACGCCACACCATGCACAGTGGGAAAGGAATAAGCTTGTGGTATGAATTGAGGGAGGAAAGGGCATTGTATATCCTTGTAAATAATCTTAAAGCTAACCTGAACTGAAAATTAAATGTCATAATGAACATACACTCATATTTACCTCCTGTGTAGTCTTCTCATTAATCTCTTTCTCCTCTCCCACGTCCTGTTTGTCCTTTGCAATTAATTAAATTCTCCGTCCTCCATTTTAAAAATGGCAATGACTCTGTAACAGCTTCTGGGTCAGCACACCTCAACAGTAATTTGAGGTAATTACCACACTACAACAGTGAGTGCAGTTTCTAGGCTAAAATGCACCCAGGACGAGGGTGTAAAAATTGCCCCCCCCGGAGCAAGATATGAGTGCCCGCAGTATAGGTTAGCCAGGTCAAGTTTCACTTAGTATAGGTCCCCTCAGTATAAGTAGCCAAGAATAGGTACCCCAGTATGGGTAGCCAGGCATAGGTGAGCCAGTATAGTTGCCCCCGCTATAGGTTAGCCAGGTAGGTGCCTCCAGTATAGGTAGCCAGTATAGTTGCCCCCAGTATAGGTTAGATAGGCAGGCGCCCCCGGTATAAGTTAGATAGGTAGGTGCCCCAGTACAGGTTAGCTAGGTGGGTGCCTCTAATATAGGTAGCCAGAATAGTTGCCCCCAGCATAGGTTAGATAGATAGGTAGGTGCCCCCAGTATAGGTCATTTAGGTAGGTGTCTCCAATATAGGTAGCCAGTATAGTTGTCACCTGTATAGGCTAGCTAGGTAGGTAGGTGCCCCCAATACAGGTTAGATAAGTGCCCCCAGTATAGGTTAAATAAGTAGCTGCCCACCCCAGTATAGGTTAGATAGGTAGCTGCCCCCCAGTATAGGTTAGATAGGTAGGTGCCCCTGAGTATACGTTAGATAGGTAGGTGCCCCCCAGTATAGGTTAGATTAGGTAGCTGCCCCCCCTTCCAGTATAGGCTAGATTAGACAGGTGCCCCCCAGTATAGGTTAGATAGGTAGCTGCCCCCCCTTCCAGTATAGGCTAGATTAGACAGGTGCCCCCCAGTATAGGTTAGATAGGTAGCTGCCCCCCAGCATAGGTTAGATTAGGTAGGTGCCCCCCAGTATAGGTTAGATAGGTAGCTGCCCCCCAGTGTAGGTTAGATAGGTAGCTGCCCCCCAGTGTAGGTTAGATAGGTAGCTGCCCCCCAGTGTAGGTTAGATTAGGTAAGTGCCCCCCAGTATAGGTTAGATTAGGTAGCTGCCCCCCAGCGTAGGTTAGATTAGGTAGGTGCCCCCCAGGATAGGTAGCTGCCCCCCAGTGTTGGTTAGATAGGTAGCTGCCCCCCAGTGTAGGTTAGATAGGTAGCTGCCCCCCAGTGTAGGTTAGATAGGTAGCTGCCCCCCAGTGTAGGTTAGATTAGGTAGGTGCCCCCCAGGATAGGTTAGATAGGTAGCTGCCCCCCAGCCTAGGTTAGATTAGGTAGGTGCCCCCCAGCATAGGTTAGATTAGGTAGGTGCCCCCCAGGATAGGTTAGATAGGTAGCTGTCCCCCATAATGGAGGGGGGAAGCACCGTAGCCGCGGGGAGGGCAACCCGACCTCTCCCTTCCTCTCCCGGGCCGCCCTCCGTGCTCCCCCCTCAGATGTATAGTGAGCAGCAGCAGCAGCCAGGGAGGGAGCGCTGTATACAACATACCTCCCTGGCTCCAAGCGCTGCTCTCTCGTCGCCGGTCTTCTCCCATCTGCCTACACGCGTATACATACACTGCTTCCGGCTAAACAGGAAGCAGCGTGTGTATAAGTGTGTATACAGAGAGGAGACCGGCGGCGAGAGAGCAGCGCTTGGAGTCAGGGAGGTGAGTTGTATACGGCGCTCCCTCCCTGGCTGCTGCTGCTGCTCACTATACATCTGAGGGGGGAGCACGGAGGGCGGCCCGGCAGAGGGAGGGAGAGGTCGGGTTGCCCTCTCCGCGGCTCCGGCTCCCCCCTCCATTACAGCGCCCCCCTCCAAACAGCGCCCCGGGCGGTGGCACGCCCCGCACGGGGCTAGAAACGGGCATGACAACAGTAATTACCCCTACTTGAGTCATATGGAAACATGGACATTACCATCCTGTCTTGGAGGGCTACAGACAATTCTTTTGAATTTATGCTTGGTTTGTGCTCTGACATGAACTATCATGAAGTCAAATGAATTGTCTGTAGACGTCCAAGACAGGATTGTCTTGAGGCACAAATCTGGAGGTTACTGAAAATGTTTTACTGCTTTGAAGGGTTGCAATGAGCACAGTGGCCTACATCATCTGTAAGTGAAAGAAGTTCAAAACCACCAGAACTCTTCCTAGAACTGGCCGGATGTGTTTCAGCAGTAGCAAATAGGAGACTAGTCAGGATAGAGGGAAAGATGACTGCAGCAATGTACAAAGACATTCTGGATGAAATCTGCTCCACAGCGTTTTTGAACTTAGTGGGGTGACGGTTGATCTTTCAGCAGGGCAACTACAAAGCTGTGAATACTTATGTACAGTACATGTGATTTCTCAATTCTTTAAATTTTTTAATACATTTGCCAAAGCCGCACAGGGCCGGCGCTACCATAGAGACAAAGGAGGCAGCTGCCCCAGGGCCCCAGAGCTTGTAGGGGCCCCCAGTGGCTACAGGAGAATTTTTTTTTTCAAATCGACCTTATAGTTTTTGAGAAAATCGATTTTAAAGTTTCAAAGGAAAAAAAATACACATTTAAAAACCAGCCAACTTTAATGGTTGATAGCAAATCCACCTTAACCACTTCAGGACCACAGTCTTTTCGCCCCTTAAGGACCAGAGCCTTTTTCTCCATTCAGACCACTGCAGCTTTCACGGTTTATTGCTCGGTCATACAACCTACCACCTAAATGAATTTTACCTCCTTTTCTTGTCACTAATACAGCTTTCTTTTGCTGCTATTTGTTTGCTGCTGCGAGTTTTAGTTTTTATTATATTCATCAAAAAAGACATGAATTTTGGCAAAAAAATGACTTTTTTAACTTGCTGTGCTGACATTTTTCAAATAAAGTAAAATTTCCTATACATTTGAGCGCGAAAGTTATTCTGCTACATGTCTTTGATAAAAAAAAAACCATTCAGTGTATATTTATTGGATTGGGTAAAAGTTATAGCGTTTACAAACTATGGTGCCAAAAGTGAATTTTCCCATTTTCAAGCATCTCTGACTTTTCTGCGCACCTGTCAGGTTTCATGAGGGGCTAAAATTCCAGGATAGTACAAATACCCCCCAAATGACCCCATTTTGGAAAGAAGACATCCCAAAGTATTCAGTGAGAGGCATGGTGAGTTCATAGAAGATTTTATTTTTTGTCACAAGTTAGCGGAAAATGACACTTTCTGACAAAAAAAAGAAAAAAAAAAAGTTTCCATTTCTTCTAACTTGCGACAAAAAAAAATGAAATCTGCCACAGACTCACTATGCTCCTCTCTGAATACCTTGAAGTGTCTACTTTCCAAAATGGGGTCATTTGTGGGGTGTGTTCACTGTCCTGGCATTTTGGGGGGTGCCTAATTGTAAGCACCCCTGTAAAGCCTAAAGATGCTCATTGGACTTTTGGCCCCTTAGCGCAGTTAGGCTGTAAAAAAGTGCCACACATGTGGTATTGCCATACTCAGGAGAAGTAGTATAATGTGTTTTGGGGTGTATTTTTACACATACCCATGCTGGGTGGGAGAAATATCTCCGTAAATGACAATTGTTTAATTTTTTTTACACACAATTGTCTATTTATAGAGATATTTCTCCCACTCAGCATGGGTATGTGTAAAAATACACCCCAAAACACATTATACTACTTCTCCTGAGTACGGCGATACCACATGTGTGGCACTTTTTTGCACCCTAACTGCGCTAAGGGGCCCAAAGTTCAATGAGTACCTTTAGGATTTCACAGGTCATTTTGAGAAATTTCGTTTCAAGACTACTCCTCACGGTTTAGGGCCCCTAAAATGCCAGGACAGTATAGGAACCCCACAAATTACCCCATTTTAGAAAGAAGACACCCCAAGGTATTCCGTTAGGAGGATGGTGAGTTCATAGAAGATTTTTTTTTTTTTGTCACAAGTTAGCGGAAATTGATTTTAATTGTTTTTTTTCACAAAGTGTCGTTTTCCGCTAACTTGTGACAAAAAATAAAATCTTCTATGAACTCACCATACTCCTAACGGAATACCTTGGGGTGTCTTCTTTCTAAAATGGGGTCATTTGTGGGGTTCCTATACTGCCCTGGCATTTTAGGGGCCCTAAACCGTGAGGAGTAGTCTTGAAACCAAATGTCGCAAAATGACCTGTGAAATCCTAAAGGTACTCATTGGACTTTGGGCCTCTTAGCGCACTTAGGGTGCAAAAAAGTGCCACACATGTGGTACCGCCGTACTCAGGAGAAGTAGTATAATGTGTTTTGGGGTGTATTTTTACACATACCCATGCTGGGTGGGAGAAATATCTCTGTAAATGACAATTGTTTGATTTTTTTTTACACACAATTGTCCATTTACAGAGAGATTTCTCCCACCCAGCATGGGTATGTGTAAAAATACACCCCAAAACACAATATACTACTTCTTCTGAGTACGGCGATACCACATGTGTGACACTTTTTTGCAACCTAGGTGCGCTAAGGGGCCTAACGTCCTATTCACAGGTCATTTTGAGGCATTTGGATTCTAGACTACTGCTCACGGTTTAGGGCCCCTAAAATGCCAGGGCAGTATAGGAACCCCACAAGTGACCCCATTTTAGAAAGAAGACACCCCAAGGTATTCTGTTAGGAGTATGGTGAGTTCATAGAAGATTTTTTTTTTTGTCACAAGTTAGCGGAAAATGACACTTTGTGAAAAAAAAAACAATACATATCAATTTCCGCTAACTTGTGACAAAAAATAAAATCTTCTATGAACTTATCATACACCTAACAGAATACCTTGGGTGTCTTCTTTCTAAAATGGGGTCACTTGTGGGGTTCCTATACTGCCCTGGCATTTTAGGGGCCCTAAACCGTGAGGAGTAGTCTTGAACCCAAATGTCTCAAAATGACCTGTGAAATCCTAAAGGTACTCATTGGACTTTGGGCCCCTTAGCACAGTTAGGCTGCAAAAAAGTGTCACACATGTGGTATCGCCGTACTCAGAAGAAGTAGTATAATGTGTTTTGTGGTGTATTTTTACATATAACCATGCTGGGTGGGAGAAATATCTCTGTGAATGACACATTTTTGATTTTTTTTACACACAATTGTCCATTTACAGAGAGATTTCTCCCACCCAGCATGGATATGTGTAAAAATACACCACAAAACACATTATACTACTTCTCCTGAGTATGGCGATACCACATGTGTGACACTTTTTTGCAGCCTAGGTGCGCTAAGGGGCCCAACGTCCTATTCACAGGTCATTTTGAGGCATTTGTTTTCTAGACTACTCCTCACGGTTTAGGGCCCCTAAAATGCCAGGGCAGTATAGGAACCCCACAAGTGACCCCATTTTAGAAAGAAGACACCCCAAGGTATTCCGTTAGGGGTATGGTGAGTTCATAGAAGATTTTATTTTTTGTCACAAGTTAGTGAAAAATGACACTTTGTGAAAAAAACAATAAAAATCCAATTTCCGCTAACTTTTGACAAAAAATAAAATCTTCTATGAACTCATCATACACCTAACAGAATACCTTGGGGTGTCTTCTTTCTAAAATGGGGTCACTTGTGGGGTTCCTATACTGCCCTGGCATTTTACGGGCCCAAAACTGTGAGTAGTCTGGAAACCAAATTTCTCAAAATGACTGTTCAGGGGTATAAGCATCTGCAAATTTTGATGACAGGTGGTCTATGAGGGGGCAAATTTTGTGGAACCTTTCATAAGCAGGGTGGCCTCTTAGATGACAGGATGTTTTGGGCCTGATCTGATGGATAGGAGTGCTAGGGGGGTGACAGGAGGTGATTGATGGGTGTCTCAGGGGGCGGTTAGAGGGGAAAATAGATGCAATCAATGCACTGGGGAGGTGATCGGAAGGGGGTCTGAGGGGGATCTGAGGGTTTGGCCGAGTGATCAGGAGCCCACACAGGGCAAATTAGGGCCTGATCTGATGGGTAGGTGTGCTAGGGGGTGACAGGAGGTGATTGATGGGTTTCTCAAGGTGTGATTAGAGGGGGGAAATAGATGCAAGCAATGCACTAGCGAGGTGATCAGGGCTGGGGTCTGAGGACGTTCTGAGGTGTGGGCGGGTGATTGGGTGCCCGCAAGGGGCAGATTAGGGTCTAATCTGATGGGTAACCGTGACAGGTGGTGATAGGGGGTGATTGATGGGTAATTAGTGGGTGTTTAGAGGAGAGAAGAGATGTATACACTGCACTTGGAAGGTGATCTGATGTCGGATCTGCGGGCGATCTATTGGTGTGGGTGGGTGATCAGATTGCCCGCAAGGGGCAGGTTAGGGGCTGATTGATGGGTGGCAGTGACAGGGGGTGATTGATGGGTGGCAGTGACAGGGGGTGATTGATAGGTGATTGACAGGTGATCAGTGGGTTATTACAGGGAATAACAGATGTAAATATTGCACTGGCGAATTGATAAGGGGGGGTCTGAGGGCAATCTGAGCGTGTGGGCGGGTGATTGGGTGCCCGCAAGGGGTAGATTAGGGTCTAATCTGATGGGTAACAGTGACAGGTGGTGATAGGGGGTGATTGATGGGTAATTAGTGGGTGTTTAGAGGAGAGAAGAGATGTATACACTGCACTTGGGAGGTGATCTGATGTCGGATCTGCGGGCGATCTATTGGTGTGGGTGGGTGATCAGATTGCCCGCAAGGGGCAGGTTAGGGGCTGATTGATGGGTGGCAGTGACAGGGGGTGATTGATGGGTGGCAGTGACAGGGGGTGATTGATAGGTGATTGACAGGTGATCAGTGGGTTATTACAGGGAATAACAGATGTAAATATTGCACTGGCGAATTGATAAGGGGGGGTCTGAGGGCAATCTGAGCGTGTGGGCGGGTGATTGGGTGCCCGCAAGGGGTAGATTAGGGTCTAATCTGATGGGTAACAGTGACAGGTGGTGATAGGGGGTGATTGATGGGTGATTGATGGGTAATTAGTGGGTGTTTAGAGGAGAGAATAGATGTAAACAATGGATTTGGGAGGTGATCTGATGTCGGATCTGCGGGCGATCTATTGGTGTGGGTGGGTGATCAGATTGCCCGCAAGGGGCAGGTTAGGGGCTGATTGATGGGTGGCAGTGACAGGGGGTGATTGATGGGTGGCAGTGACAGGGGGTGATTGATAGGTGATTGACAGGTGATCAGTGGGTTATTACAGGGAATAACAGATGTAAATATTGCACTGGCGAATTGATAAGGGGGGGTCTGAGGGCAATCTGAGCGTGTGGGCGGGTGATTGGGTGCCCGCAAGGGGTAGATTAGGGTCTAATCTGATGGGTAACAGTGACAGGTGGTGATAGGGGGTGATTGATGGGTGATTGATGGGTAATTAGTGGGTGTTTAGAGGAGAGAATAGATGTAAACAATGGATTTGGGAGGTGATCTGATGTCGGATCTGCGGGCGATCTATTGGTGTGGGGGGGTGATCAGATTGCCCGCAAGGGGCAGGTTAGGGGCTGATTGATGGGTGGCAGTGACAGGGGGTGATTGACGGGTGATTGACAGGTGATTGACAGGTGATTGACAGGTGATCAGGGGGGATAGATGCATATAGTACACGGGGGGGGGGGGTCTGGGGGGGGGGGGGTCTGGGGAGAATCTGAGGGGTGGGGGGTGATCAGGAGGGGGCAGTGGGCAGGGGGGGGGGATAAAAAAAAAAATAGCATTGACAGATAGTGACAGGGAGTGATTGATGGGTGATTAGGGGGGTGACTGGGTGCAAACAGTGGTCTGGGGGGTGGGCAGGGGGGGGTCTGAGGGGTGCTGTGGGCGATCAGGGGGCAGGGGGGGGGAAATCAGTGTGCTTGGGTGCAGACTAGGGTGGCTGCAGCCTGCCCTGGTGGTCCCTCGGACACTGGGACCACCAGGGCAGGAGGCAGCCAGTATAATAGGCTTTGTATACATTACAAAGCCTATTATACATATGTGCAGCGGCGATCCGGGTGGTAGTAACCCGCCGGCGCTTCCGAACGGCCGGCGGGTTACTACGAGCGGTGGGCGGAGCCAGTCCCCGGCGGCTGATCGCGTCACGAATGACGCGATCGCCGCATAGCCACTCCCGCAGCCGCCCCCGCCGATGGGCGTATTGCGGTCGTTTGGGCCCGGACTTTGCCGCCGCCCATCGGCTGGGGGCGGTCCTCAAGTGGTTAAATTCTAGAAAATGTGCAGGGTATGTTAAGGAGATCATTGGGAATAAGTGGAAAAAACAATTTTTCAAAAAGACCTTATAGTTTTTGAGAAAATCGATTTTAAAGTTTCGAAGGAAAAATTATACTTTTAAATGCGGCAAATGTCACTTTTAGTACCTAACGGTAGTGTAATTTTACATGTATCAAAAGAAAGAGCAATACATTTCCTGACGGGGTTTCCAGAGGGTCCATACGCAGCCGCAGCGCTTTGGCCAGGGATCGCTATACAGCCGCAATATGGCTGTATGAAGATCCCTGGCATTTTTTTCCTATTTTCCCAATTTTGTTTTAATTTTTTTTTAATTATGTGGGGTCCCCCCTCCTGAAAATTTGTAACCCTTTGTCCCCCATGCAGGCTGGGGTAGCCAGAATGTGGAGCTCCGACCGATTGGGGCTTCAAACCCTGACTATACCAGCTGCAAAAAAAGGTCCCTTAATGCCAATTTTTGCTCCGGGGTATCTGTTGGGGGGCCCCCCCAGGGGCAAATCCAGGATTTTCAAGGGGGGGGGGATTCCTGAAAGCGGCATGTGGGCGTGGCCAAAACATGATGTGCATGGAGCCAAATACTAGCAGTTTCTAGGCTAAATTGCACCCAGGGCGAGGGCGTAAAATGTGCCCCAATGTGGAGACAGGTATAGGTGCCCACAGTATAGGTAGCCAGCCGAATATAGGTAGCCCATATAGTTGCCCCCAGTATAGGTTAGATAGGTATATGGCTCCAGTATAGTTTAAATTATTTTATTGAAGCATTGCTAAGGCATAGACAAGAATTGCAATGACAGTGGCATATACAAAATAGCAACTCATTATAAAAAGCCAGTTAGTTTAACATCAATTACAATTCCTAGGTGTATGAATATGAGTGCGAAAAGGGGCTTGCCATACATACAAGTTTGGCATGTACAGCTTATATTAGCATTGTCGTATAATAGAAGTTATCCAAATGATTTTTCGTAAATGGCTATACCCCTCGCGTACACAATAACGTATGCTTCTTAATTTTTTATGATCACATTGGTTATAGCCACTGCTTCAACATAAAAGAGAACAATATAACAATAAACCAGTTGGGTCCAAGGTTTCCAGACAATAGAGCTGTTTCTATCTATATTAGATCAACACTCAAAGGGGTCATTGGTGTATAGAGGTGAGGTTTAACCTAGCATTTGCGTGAATTCATCCGAGTATCGGAATACCTTCCAGATGTTCCATATCTTAGAGAACTTCTCCTCTCTCCCTTGTATCGTGTAGATTATTCGTTCCATATCATGGATTGTATCGAACTCCTTTACCAGTTCTTGTATCGTAGGGGATTCTGTTGTACCCCATTTTCTCAGAATTATAGTTTTTGTAGCATTGAGTATATGCCGTACCACCGAACCCTTGTAGGCTCTCATGCTCCAGCTATTTAGATTAAGCAGGTAGGTCTGAGGATCAAACTCTAGTGGTCTATTGGTCATTTCTTTTATCCATTTTTCCACTGTACTCCATAACTGGGACAGTAATGGGCAGCTCCACAAAATGTGAAGCAAGGATCCCGTGTGTACTATGCACCTCCAGCTGGAGGGGTCTCTCTCCGGGAATATTTTGGCGAGTTTAGCTGGGGTATAGTACCATCTAGTTAGTATTTTATAATTGAGTTCTTGGATACGCGATGCAGTCGCCGTCTTATGGGTATAAATACAAATTTTTGACTTCTGGGCCTTAGTGAGTGTGATATCCAGATCTTTTTCCCAATCATCAAAATATGGCAGAGTATCCGTATCTTGAGTAGTAAGCATGGAGTATAGGAGAGATAGAGTTTTTTTTCCAGGGGCTCGGTGGATTGGCAAATCCGCTCAAGCTCCGATAGGTTACGCATATTGAATGGGCGCACTCCCAGTGAATAAAGGAGGTGTCTGCACTGGATATATCCCCACCAGTCTAGTTTAAGTTCGCCAGTTCTGGCCCTCAGAGTCTCCAAAGAATGTCAGTCGCTTATTGTGCAAAAGTCCCTTGCCCGCAGCGGAGTGCTAAGCTTCCACACCCTGAGAGCGGTGTTTAGGCATCCCATCGGAAACTCCGGGTTGCCCAGGACTGAAATTAGTTGAGATGGCCAGGGGGAGAAATTGGGTAGTGATCGTACTTTGGAAAACACTTTTAATGTGGACAGAACCAAGTCTGAAGCTGACCAACATGTCCTTGAGGCTTGAGACGACCAGGGCAGATCTGTTAGAGAGAATGGGGTGACCGATTGCTCCATTCCAACCCACTGTTTGATGTGGCCATGTCTATGCCAATCAACTAGTCTAGTTAGAACAGCTGCCTGATAGTATTTCTGGACATCAGGGAGCGCTAGACCTCCTGCATGCTTAGGTCTGAATAGAACATTTCTATTTATTCTGGGCGGCTTCCCTCTCCAAATGTAAGTGTTAAAGATCTTTTGCACTTTTCTCAAGAACATGGAAGGGATGTAAATAGGGAGGGTTTGAAATAAGTAGAGTAGCCTGGGCATTACATTCATTTTCAGGATAGCTATCCTACCCATCCATGAGAACTGTGCTCTATCCCATCTCTTCAGATCAGCAGAGAGGACATCTAGCAAAGGTGGGAAATTTTTACTAAAGATGTCTTCTAATCTTGGGGTAATTTTAGTACCCAAATAAGTGATATAATCTTTATTCCATCTAAAGGGGAAGGTATCGTTTAACCACCTTAGCGGTATGGACGAGCTCAGCTCGTCCATTACCGCCAGAGGGTGCCGCTCAGGCCCTGCTGGGCCGATTTACATGAAATAAAGAGCAGCACACGCAGCCGGCACTTTGCCAGCCGCGTGTGCTGCCCGATCGCCGCCGCTCTGCGGCGATCCGCCGCGAGCAGCGGCGAAAGAGGGTCCCCCCAGCCGCCTGAGCCCTGCGCAGCCGGAACAAATAGTTCCGGCCAGCGCTAAGGGCTGGATCGGAGGCGGCAGACGTCAGGACGTCGGCTGACGTCCATGACGTCACTCCGCTCGTCGCTATGGCGACGATCTAAGCAAAACAAGGAAGGCCGCTCATTGCGGCCTTCCTTGTTTATTCTGGGCGCCGGAGGCGATCAGAAGAACGCCTCCGGAGCGCCATCTAGTGGGCTTTCATGCAGCCAACTTTCAGTTGGCTGCATGAAATATTTTTTTTTTTATTTAAAAAAAACCCTCATGCAGCTGCCCTGGCGATCTTAATAGAACGCCAGGGTGGTTAAGGAGGTCTGTGTGTCACTGGGCAGAGATATATTCAGTGCTTCACATTTCTCTAAGTTAACTTTAAAATGGGAAAGACTACCAAAGGTATTAAATTCAATCAGAAGGTTTGGCAATGTGATCAATGGGTTAGAGATGTAAAATAACAGGTCATCTGCGTAGGCAGCGATTTTATGGGTCTGTCCATTGAGGGAGAAGCCAGAGATGTCCATATTTTTGCGCACTTTGCACAGGAAAGGCTCCAGGGCCAGAGCAAATATGAGGGGTGAAAAAGGGCATCCCTGTCTCGTTCCGTTTGTGATTTGCAGGGCTTCTGATAGGACCCCATTAACCCTCCCCCTTGCTGTGGGGTGTGAACAGGGGCGTCGCTAGCCCTGTTTTGGGGGGGCACGTGCCCCCAATCTATCCTGGGGTGCCACGGATCTCCGCCCGGCCCCCTCTGGCAGCGGCTCCCTCCAGCCGCCGCCGCCGCGTCACTCAGACCTCAGGATCAGGCGGCGAGCCGGCGACCAATCGTGCGGGCGCTAGGACCCAGCGCCCGCACTGATATGCGGAAGTGACATCACTTCCGCATATCGAGCGGGTGCGTCCAGCGCCCGCTCTTACTGGTCGGGTCGCCGCTGATCCTGAGGTCTGCTACAAGGTAAGGGGGGTGGGGGGAGCGGCGGCGGCGGGGGGGCCTCCCTGGCACTCACTCCCTAAAGGGGCTCCCTGGCACTCACTCACTCCCTAAAGGGGCTCCCTGGCACTCACTCACTCCTTAAAGCGCCTCTCCTGGCACTCACTCACTCCCTAAAGCGGCTCCCCTGGCACTCACTCACTCCCTAAAGGGGCTCCCTGGCACTCACTCCCTAAAGGGGCTCCCCCTGGCACTCACTCACTCCCTAAAGGGGCTCCCTGGCACTCACTCACTCCCTAAAGGGGCTCCCGCTGGCACTCACTCACTCCCTAAAGGGGCTCCCTGGCACTCACTCACTCCCTAAAGGGGCTCCCTGGCACTCACTCCCTAAAGGGGCTCCCTGGCACTCACTCACTCCCTAAAGGGGCTCCCTGGCACTCACTCACTCCCTAAAGGGGCTCCCTGGCACTCACTCACGCCCTAAAGCGGCTCCCCTGGCACTCACTCACTCCCTAAAGGGGCTCCCCCTGGCACTCACTCCCTAAAGGGGCTCCCCCTGGCACTCACTCACTCCCTAAAGGGGCTCCTTTGCACTCACTCCCTAAAGGGGCTCCCCCTGGCACTCACTCACTCACTCCCTAAAGGGGCTCCCTGGCACTCACTCACTCCCTAAAGGGGCTCCCTGGCACTCACTCCCTAAAGGGGCTCCCCCTGGCACTCACTCACTCCCTAAAGGGGCTCCCTGGCACTCACTCACTCCCTAAAGGGGCTCCCTGGCACTCACTCACTCCCTAAAGGGGCTCCCTGGCACTCACTCACTCCCTAAAGGGGCTCCCCCTGGCACTCACTCACTCCCTAAAGGGGCTCCCTGGCACCCACTCACTCCCTAAAGGGGCTCCCCCTGGCACCCACTCACTCCCTAAAGGGGCTCCCCCTGGCACTCACTCACTCCCTAAAGGGGCTCCCTGGCACTCACTCACTCCCTAAAGGGGCTCCCTGGCACTCACTCACTCCCTAAAGGGGCTTCCCCTAGTAGATAAGGAAACAGCCGGCACCATCAGTAGTAAAATTTCTGCTCTTTTATTGCATATGAGACTCCAGCAGTAATAGCAACGTTTCAGGGTAGCAAACCCCTTTGTCAAGCTCACTGGAAATCAAGATACATACTGACAAATAACAGACCTCTTTATATAGTATACATGGTTGGCAGCGACCAATAGAATTCAAAACTATCAGCCCCAATCATAATGGTCCTGCGCTAGTGGACCTGATGGGGAACTTAAATGCAGCTGCCACGATAGGCTGCTTGAATATGGAACCACCCACCTTGTATATTCCCCACTGTCCGGCCAGCCTCCGTCCCCCTTGGTCCGCCGGAACTCACTACAGGTACCGCCCTACACGACCAGCGCTGCCGGCGGATTCCCTATGTGGATACACGCAATGGGCGGAGCTAACGCTCCGTCCCAGCGTGACTCGGCGGACTCTAAGGGGACGCCAGCGGCTAAACAGCCTAAAGGTACTCCCTGTCACTCACTTCCTAAAGGTACTCCCTGTCACTCACTTCCTAAAGGGGCTCCCTGTCACTCACTTCCTAAAGGTACTCCCTGTCACTCACTTCCTAAAGGGGCTCCCTGTCACTCACTTCCTAAAGGGGCTCCCTGTCACTCACTTCCTAAAGGGGCTCCCTGTCACTCACTCACTTCCTAAAGGGGCTCCCTGTCACTCACTCACTTCCTAAAGGGGCTCCCTGTCACTCACTCACTTCCTAAAGGGGCTCCCTGTCACTCACTCACTTCCTAAAGGGGCTCCCTGTCACTCACTCACTTCCTAAAGGGGCTCCCAGTCACTCACTCACTTCCTAAAGGGGCTCCCTGTCACTCACTCACTTCCTAAAGGGGCTCCCTGTCACTCACTTCCTAAAGGGGCTCCCTGTCACTCACTTCCTAAAGGGGCTCCCTGTCACTCACTTCCTAAAGGGGCTCCCTGTCACTCACTGCCTAAAGGGGCTCCCTGTCACTCACTGCCTAAAGGGGCTCCCCCTGGCACTCACTCCCTAAAGGGGCTCCCTGGCACTCACTGACTCACTAAAGGGCCTCCCTGTCACTCACTCACTCACTCCCTAAAGGCCCTTCCTGTCACTCACTCACTCCCTAAAGGGCCTCCCTGTCACTCACTCACTCCCTAAAGGGCTTCCCTGTCACTCACTCATTCACTCCCTAAAGGGCCTCCCTGTCACTCACTCACTCACTCACTCACTCACTCACTCACTCACTCACTCACTCCCTAAAGGTCCTCCCTGTCACTCACTCACTGCCTGAAGGGGCTCCCTGGCACTCACTCACTGCCTGAAGGGGCTCCCTGGCACTCACTCACTGCCTGAAGGGGCTTCCTGGCACTCACTCACTACCTGAAGGGGCTCCCTGGCACTCACTCACGCGTACGTTAAAAAAGGGCGCCGGGAAAAAAGGGCGCAGGGTTTTAAAAGATAATCATGAATAACGTTTAAAAAAAATTGTGTTATATTTCGTTTAAAAATAATGTTTTATAAAGTTATAAATCATTAAATAATGTGTATAAAATCGGCAATTTTAAAAACGTTAATCTTCCCTGTTTAATAATTGAAATTTATAATAACGTTTTATAAAACATTAATAAGAATTTTACTAAAGCTATACCTAACCCTACTCTCACACAGAACCCTCCCTGTACCTATCCCTAACCCCTAGACCCCCCTGTTGGTGCCTAACCCTAAGACCCCCCTGTTGGTGCCTAACCCTAAGACCCCCCTGGTGGTGCCTAAACCTAAGACCCCCCTGTTGGTGCCTAACCCTAAGACCCCCCTGTTGGTGCCTAACCCTAAGACCCCCCTGTTGGTGCCTAAACCTAAGACCCCCCTGTTGGTGCCTAAACCTAAGACCCCCCCTGTGATAAGCATTAATAACGTTTTAAAAAAATATGGTGCGGTTTTTCGTTTAAAAATAATAAAAAAAAAATTGTACGGTTTTTCGTTTAAAAGTAATGTTTTAAAAAATATTGTACTGTTTTTCGTTTAAAAATAATGTTTTAAAAATTATAAATCATTAAATAATGTGTAATCATGAGAAACAGTTATAAAACATTAAAAGTCTCCGGGCGCCGCTTTTAAAACGTTATTTTTCTCCGGCGCCCTTTTTTCCTGTTGGGCGCCGATTTAAACGATATTTATTATGGGAGTGAATGGCGGCGCCCTTTTTGTCCACCTGCCTCATGCGCCCAAATTTCCTGCTTCCCTCACTCACTACCTGAAGGGGCTCCCTGGCACTCACTCACTACCTAAAGGGGCTCCCTGTCACTCACTATCGGGGTCCCTGTCACTCACTACCTAACTGGAGGCGCCTGTCACTCACTAGCTAACCTGGGGGTCCCTGTCACTCACTACCTAACGTGGGGGCTACCATATTAAGGGGGGATTCTGCCTATTTATGTGAAATGCTGTCTATTTATGTTTCCTCATGACTGCTGAATTTGTCTTGTCCACCCGGTCAAACGCTTTTTCAGCGTCAGTAGATAGTAGCATCAACGGAATATTGTTCGACCTGGCCGACTGGACAATACCCAGTGTCTTTTTGGTGTTTTCCCTTCCCTCTCTTTTTGGAATAAATCCCACTTGATCCCAATGGACCAGGTGACCCATCCACTCTGCCAGCCTATTGGCCAGGATCTTAGAAAAGATTTTTAAGTCTAGGTTTAGCAGAGAGATGGGTCTGTAACTGGCACAGGCTGCAGGATCTTTTCCCTGTTTGTGGATCACGGAAATATGGGATTCAAGAGTCTGGATTGGGAAAGATTCGCTCTTATCTGGATCTAGTATATTATTGAAAGCGGTACACATGTGGGGAATCAATAGGTGACTGAATTTCTTGTAGTATTCGATCGGTAGCCCGTCTGGCCCTGGAGCCTTCCCCGTTTTAATTTGGGCGATTACTTGCGCAACTTCTAGGGGGGAAATGTCTTCCTCCATAGCTTGGGCCATCTCAGGTGTCAGCTGTGGCATACCTGCTTCTAAGATGTAATCTTTCATATTTTTGCCTAAGGTCGCACCGCGGATGACTTCTAGATTTGGCTCTAGGTTGTATAGTTTGTGATAGAATTTTTTTAAGGTATCAGCAATGGACTCGCTACGGATATGTTTTTGGTTACGTGAATCTACCACCTGAGGAATGTAGTTTCGTTGCTGCTGCTGCTTTAAGGCCTGCGCTAGTAGCTTTCCGGGTTTATTCCCCGAGCTATAAAATGTCGATTGGCATCGGTGGGCCGCTTTTAGCGTTTTGTCTTTCATTATATTTTTTATTCCTTGCCTGGCTTTTTGTAATTGTTCAAGGGTCTGTGGATCTCTGGAATTCTTATGTTTCTGTTCCAGTGACTGGACTTTGTGAATTAGCTCTGTAAGGTCTTTCTCCCTTTCTTTTTTTAGTCTTGAACCCAATTGGATTAAAAATCCCCTAAGGACGCATTTGTGTGCTTCCCATACTGTGGTGGCTGGGGTATCTCCTGTGGCATTCAGTTGGAAATATGATTCTATTTCAGCCTCTATTTTATTTGCAGTTTGGGTATAAGAGAGCATCGAGGAATTAAGTTTCCAATTGAATGGTAGGCTTGTTTTGTGTGTACAATTAAGGTCCAGTGTTACTGGCGCATGGTCAGAATATGACATGATACCTATCTCTGCCTTGAGAGTTTCTGACAGGAGATTATGGGAGATCAAAATGATATCTATTCTCGAGTAAGAGTCATGTACACTTGAATAGTACGTGTAATCTTTAGTAGTTGGGTGAAGTAATCTCCACACATCTACTAGCTGTCTCTCATGGAGAGCTCGTTTAATTTTGTTTATTTTGGAGAAAGATAGGTATGATTTACCTTGGGAAGAGTCTAACTCTGGATTCAGCGTGATGTTCAGGTCACCTCCTACCACAATATTACCCTCTGCAAAGGTGTCTAAGACATCTAGAAAGTGTATCAAAAAGGACGTTTGATCAAGATTAGGGGCATAGATGGAGCTGATTGTGTACTTGCGCCCTTGTATGAGACCCTTAATTAAGATAAATCTGCCTTGATCGTCCCTTAACACCTCAATATCCTCCATGGGTAGATCCCTACTCAAAAGAATCGCCACTCCCTTTGTTTTTGAGTTGAGTGAGTTGCTCATGTATATATGCGGGAAGCGTTTGTTGGTTAAACGTGGGGCAGTGTCACCTTTAAAATGTGTTTCTTGCAGCAATACTATTGTGGCTCTCTGCTTCCACATATCATTTAATAGGGCCGTCCGTTTTTCGGGTAGGTTAAGCCCCCTGGTGTTGATAGATAAAATCTTTAGTTGTGCCATCCGTTAAACCAGTCGGTGGCACAATAATCTGGAATACACATGGACCCAAAATATAAACAAAAGTCAAACTTATAAACCAAAATCATAACAGGTACCAAAGTAAATAGGTTCTCATACAGTATAGACTTTGGTATAGTACTGTAAAATAGATGAACATAAGCATTCTCAGTCACAAGGACTGCCCTACGTGGGAGAGAAGGAACCATCAGAGGTAAGAGCCCACCCCGAATCCTCCCTCCCCGCTCCATTATAAGTATACATAGATTGCCTAAGTTACACTCCCAGACAGATATCACCATCTCACTTAAACAATAACCATATGGCTGTGTGTGAAAAATATATATTGGTAGCTCTTAATTTGCCCCCTGTCTTGCCCATCATACTTGGTATTATTCCTCAGTCATCCCCTAACTCGAGGGGAATGATCAGTGTTGCACCATTTCTCTAAATATTGCTAAAACTCCTTTGGGTTTCATGTAGCCTAGCTTGCTATATACAGTCAGGGCCGTTTCTTGCCCCGTTCAGCCGGTTCTGCTGAACGGGGCGCCGATGAGTGACAGATTGGGGGGCGCCAGGCCGTCCCTGTGGCCGCCGCCACTGCTCCCCCTCCCTCCCTCCTGGCGCCTCACTCAGACCTCGATCAGGCGGCGACCAATCGTGCGGGCGCTAGGACCCAGCGCCCGCACTATGCGGAAGTGACATCACTTCCGCATATAGAGCGGTTGCGTCCGGCGCCCTGGTCGGGTCGCCGCTGATCCTGAGGTCTGCAAGGTAAGGGGGGAGCGGGAGCGGCGGCTGGGGGCTCCCTGTCACTTACTGCTCAAACGGGCTCCCTGTCACTCACTTCCTAAAGGGGCTCCCTGTCACTCACTTCCTAAAGGTACTCCCTGTCACTCACTTCCTAAAGGGGCTCCCTGTCACTCACTTCCTAAAGGGGCTCCCTGTCACTCACTTCCTAAAGGGGCTCCCTGTCACTCACTTCCTAAAGGTACTCCCTGTCACTCACTTCCTAAAGGGGCTCCCTGTCACTCACTTCCTAAAGGTACTCCCTGTCACTCACTTCCTAAAGGGGCTCCCTGTCACTCACTTCCTAAAGGGGCTCCCTGTCACTCACTTCCTAAAGGGGCTCCCTGTCACTCACTTCCTAAAGGTACTCCCTGTCACTCACTTCCTAAAGGGGCTCCCTGTCACTCACTTCCTAAAGGTACTCCCTGTCACTCACTTCCTAAAGGGGCTCCCTGTCACTCACTTCCTAAAGGGGCTCCCTGTCACTCACTTCCTAAAGGTACTCCCTGTCACTCACTTCCTAAAGGGGCTCCCTGTCACTCACTTCCTAAAGGGGCTCCCTGTCACTCACTCACTTCCTAAAGGGGCTCCCTGTCACTCACTCACTTCCTAAAGGGGCTCCCTGTCACTCACTCACTTCCTAAAGGGGCTCCCTGTCACTCACTCACTTCCTAAAGGGGCTCCCTGTCACTCACTCACTTCCTAAAGGGGCTCCCTGTCACTCACTCACTTCCTAAAGGGGCTCCCAGTCACTCACTCACTTCCTAAAGGGGCTCCCTGTCACTCACTCACTTCCTAAAGGGGCTCCCTGTCACTCACTTCCTAAAGGGGCTCCCTGTCACTCACTTCCTAAAGGGGCTCCCTGTCACTCACTTCCTAAAGGGGCTCCCTGTCACTCACTGCCTAAAGGGGCTCCCTGTCACTCACTGCCTAAAGGGGCTCCCTGTCACTCACTGCCTAAAGGGGCTCCCTGTCACTCACTGCCTAAAGGGGCTCCCTGTCACTCACTGCCTAAAGGGGCTCCCTGTCACTCACTGCCTAAAGGGGCTCCCTGTCACTCACTGCCTAAAGGGGCTCCCTGTCACTCACTGCCTAATGGGGGTCCAGGCTGGCTACATGTACTGGGGAAACTGGCTGTTTGTCATTATGTGCATTTACTGGTGAAAAGCTGTCTCTTATTATGTGCATTTACTGGTGAAAAGCAGTCTCTTATTATGTGCATTTACTGGTAAAAAGCAGTCTCTTATTATGTGCATTTACTGGTGAAAAGCTGTCTCTTATGTGCATTTACTGGTGAAAAGCGGTCTCTTATGTGCATTTACTGGTGAAAAGCGGTCTCTTATTATGTGCATTTACTGGTGAAACGCTGTCTCTTATGTGCATTTAGTGGGGAAATTTTGTCAGTAAAAATAATCTTTTGTCAGTAAATTTTTAGGTATTTGTCAGTAAAAAATAACGTGAAAGGTTGGCAACACTGGCAGGCTGCGCGGCGCAACGGGAAAGATACAGGCAGCCCACCTCACGCTTGGGCTTGGCGGGGGGAGGAGCCGACGACAGCGAGCGAGAGTACGGTGGCCGCAGGCAGCCATAAATACGCAGTGTGTGACTGCGTCGCACTCGCAGAGCCTCTCAACCTGAGTCAGTCCAGAGACTAGCAGACTGCCAGGCAGTCAAAGCCAGCCAGGAGCAAGCCCATGGAAGAGGGGTAGGAATGGGGTACCACATGCATGCGTAAAGAGGTGGAAGGTGTGGGTGTGATTAGGCAGGACATGGGTGTGGTTATGTGGTTGGGCGCGGTTAATTTAACCACTCCCATAGGCGCCAGAGAAAATCTTGCTGCCAGGTGCCAGGCACCCCAGGCTCACCCCTGTGTGCAGCAGCAGTGTGCGGCGGAGCCCAGCCCCAGAAGGTGGAGTCTTTTTGGCCAGTTGGACTCGGGCTCCTCGCTGCCACTGCTGCTAGTGGGTGCCTTGGCCCTTGCTGCCGCTGCCCGCTAGCACCTCCATGGTCCCCTGCCCGGACCCCCACCGTTCCTGGCCCGGCGCCTTCTTCCAGTTCCACCTGCCATGAGATGGACCTCATGGTAAGTAGGCAGTAAGGCAGGCAGTCTATGTACAGCACTGCCTCTCTCTTTCTGATGTGGCTGCTGGGGGAGGGGGGCGCTCTTTTTGCCCTGGGCTGGTGGTCAGAACCCACCATGGTGATGGTCTAACAGTGTGACTCCCTGGCTGGGGGTAGGGGGGCACTCTTTTTGCCCTGGGCTGGTGGTCAGAGTCTGACCACCAACCAGCCCAGGGCAAAAAGAGTACCCCCCTTCCCCAGCCAGGGAGTCACAGTCAGACCATGGTGGGCTCTGACCACCAGCCCAGGGCAAAAAGAGCACCCCCCCTACCACCCACAGCCAGGGAGTCAAAGTCAGACCATGGTGGTCTGACGGTCAAACCACCATGGTCTGACTGTGACTCCCTGGCTAGGGGGGGAGAGGGTCACACTTTTTTTCCCTGGACAGGTGGTCAGACCACCATACTGTGACTCCCTGGCTAGGGGGCGGAGGGGGTCACTCTTTTTTTCCCTGGGCAGGTGGTCAGACGCAGAGTAAAAAAATTAAAAATAAAATAAAAATGGTGAGTTGGTTTCAAGAAGCCTTTTGACATGATTTCACTTAGCAGCTTTGATTGGGGGGGGGGGGGCAATTTTTTGACTCTCGAACTGGGTGAAATTTAGCCTAGAAACTGCCCTGTATACAGTATGTCAATACCGCCGTGTGCCAGTGCCAGCCCCAGGACAGGAGAGCAGCCATTTTACATACTAGGTTGTGCGTTATAGTCTTAAGTGTAAGACTCTTTATAAGACATGTACGTGTTCCTCTTTTCTATGGCAGGTTGTTAGCTAAAGAGATGTCCCTGTCCCAGCAGGGGATTAGAGTAGTGTAATTGCATATTTAAGGTTACAGGAGATACTTTCTATGGGTTTAAGATCTCTTGCTCTCCTGTATCCCAGACGGGCACGGCCCACAACCGAAAGACATACCTTGTACAGATATAAATGAGCATTCTAGCTACATATGCACTGTCTATGGGGGTATCATGCACTAGTGACTCAGGACAGATTTCGAATAGTCTCCAGCTCATGGCACATAATGAAATTAATGCATAGCAATATTAATCCCGGAGTATGTATTGGAAGTCAGGTTGTAGCTCTTGTTGGTCGGTCAAGTCAGACCTCGCATCGTATATGGCGTATATGCGTACTTTGAGGGTCATATTGCCTATGACTTTCTGGGCTATAAAGCTGTCAGCTAGGTCTTCATGCCCGGATATAGATGTGGAAACATTCGGGGACAATCCGTCAGGCAGGCAGGCAAACCCTAGCCCACCCAACCTATGCTAGAGCCCTTCCCCTCGCAGATAACATAAAGCCCCTTAGACTAATCACATAATGAGCTCTTTTGCCAGTATTGATGGCGCGTCTGTTTCCCTCAGATACGCTGCTGAATAGGGGCAGGTCTGTCTACGTAAAACATTCATAAGTCTAACAGTATACTGCCCCTCTCCAGATCAAACAGTACAGGCCTTAGTATATATTGGCGCCTGTTTTAGGCATGGCGTCCAACCAGGGGGATACCGTTTGTCAGCAGTGATATAGGGGTAAAAAGGCTCTCTGGAAAACAACACAGCGATCGTGGTATAATAAAGAAAAACTTATCTGAAATGAGATGGTGACACGGTCATTCAATGTGTTCACTTACATTTCCTCATGCGATCTTCTTCGGTTTTGCCTCTGCTTCTTTGGTCTTTGCGGGAGACCTATGGCTAGCTGCTCCGGGATCCATTCCGGGACCTCCACCTCTGGTATATCTAGGGAGCGAAACAGGTCCGGCAGTTCTGCAGGACTTTTCAGGGTGAAGGATTTGTCTCCCTTCGTAATGATGACCTGAAAGGGGAAGCCCCATCTGTAAGATGCCTCATTTTCCTGCAGTATTTTCAGGAGTGGCTGCAGCGCTTTGCGTTGAGCGAGGGTGCTTGGAGCCAGATCTTGAAAGAAGGTAAGTGGGTGTCCGTCGTGGTGGATCTCCACGCGGTTTCTCGTTGCCTTCATTATACACTCCTTTACTCCAAAATAATGCAACCTACAGATGACATCTCGAGGCGGGTCGCCTTCCTTCGGCATGGCTTTTAGAGAGCGATGAATTCTGTCTACCTCCATAGCTTCCTCCGCTCTGTTTCCCAGGAGGCCGTTAAAAATGCCGGTAACTGTAGGAAGTAGTTGTTGTGAGGTTATTATAGACTCTGGCAGACCACGCAGGCGAATGTTGTTACGCCTGCTTCGGTTTTGTAGGTCTTCTAAGCCCGTCCGCAGATGCGTGTTCAGTGCTTGTTGCTTAGTATGAGCTGCCTGTAATTTTGCCATGTCTGCTCTTACGGTCGCCATGTCTGATTCTAAAGTCACCAGCCTGTTGTCTTGTGCCGTAACCTCCGCCCTAAGTATCTGCAAGTCTGCCCTTGTAGCAGTTGTTATCTTTTCAGCAAGATCTGACAGGTCGCTCTTTGTGGGCAAGCTGTGGAGATAATCTCTAATTTCATTTAGAGAGCGGGCTGTCGCTTCCTGCATTGTATTCTCCGAGGCCTTCTCACTAGTGGCAGACGGAGCGGCGGCAGCCATCTTAGGTTGAGCTTTCTCCGTGGATCTGAGGTATTTGGTAACTGATTGTTGTCCCGTGGAGTTTTGTTTTTGGTCTCCTGTTTGCGTAGTCTTCCTCCTGGAGGCAGTAGCCATACTCTGGTGTATTTTCGCCGGGGAATCTTATGTTTTCTGGGGTGTAATGTGATGTAGAGCAGGGAGCTCAGCTCCGGCACCTCTTCACCCGTTCATGGCTGACTCTGCCCCCCCTCCATTATAGTTTAGAGAGGTATATGGCTCCAGTATAGATTAGATAGGTATACAGTATGCCCCCCAGTATAGGTTAGATAGGTATATGCCCCAGTATAGATTAGCTAGGTATATGCCCCAGTATAGATTCGATAGCTATATGCCTCCAGTATAGGTTAGATAGGTGTATGGCTCCAGTATAGGTTAGATAGGTATATGGCTCCAGTATAGGTTAGATAGGTATATACCCCCCAGTATAGATTAGATAGGTATATGTCCCCCAGTATAGGTTAGATAGGTATATGCCCCCCAGTATAGATTAGACAGGTACATGCCCCCCAGTATAGATTAGATAGGTATATGCCCCCAGTATAGATTAGATAGGTATATGCCCCTCAGTATAGCTTAGATAGGTATATGCCCCAGTATAGGTTAGATAGGTATATTCCCCAGTAAAGGTTAGATAGGTATATGCCCCAGTATAGGTTAGGTATATGCCCCAGTATAGGTTAGATAGGTATATGCCCCAGTATAGCTTAGATAGGTATATGCCCCCAGTATAGCTTAGATAGGTATATGCCCCCAGTATAGCTTAGATAGGTATATGCCCCCAGTATAGCTTAGATAGGTATATGCCCCCAGTATAGCTTAGATAGGTATATGCCCCAGTATAGATTAGATAGGTATATGCCCCCCAGTATAGATTAGATAGGTATATGCCCCCCAGTATAGATTAGATAGGTATATGCCCCCAGTGTAGATTAGATAGGTACATGCCCCCCAGTATAGATTAGATAGGTATATGCCCCAGTATAGATTAGATAGGTATATGCCCCTCAGTATAGCTTAGATAGGTATATGCCCCAGTATAGGTTAGATAGGTATATTCCCCAGTATAGGTTAGATAGGTATATGCCCCAGTATAGGTTAGGTATATTCCCCCAGTATAGGTTAGATAGGTATATGCCCCCAGTATAGCTTAGATAGGAACATGCCCCAGTATAGGTTAGATAGGTCTATGCCCCGGAATATGTTGGATAGGTAGGCGGGGGGGGGGAGCGGGGAGAGAGGAGATTCCACTTACCTGCCTTCATCCTGCACGCAGCTTCCATCTTCTGCTTGTCCCGGCGCGCGTCGCATCGGTAAGAGCTCCCCCTGTGATAACATGCGGTACGTCATCACAGGGGGCGCTGTTACCATAGCGACAGACGCCGGGACAGGAAGTACATGGAAGCCGTGCAGGATCCAGGCACCGTAAGTGTCTTCTCTCCCCGCAGCTCTGCCCGCCGCCAGCAGCAACCAACCCGAGGCCCGCCGCAGCGCCACACACATATCCTTCTGATCGCGGGGGGTGTTCCAGACACCCGGAATACCCCCTTCGGTGCGCCAGTGCCCCCCAGGTTTATTTTGCCCTGGGGCCCCATTGTTGCTTAAACCGGCCCTGAAGCCGCAAGTACATTTTTTTCATGTTGTTATTATGGAGTGTTGTGTGCAGAATTCTGAGGGAAAAAAATAAACTTACGGTAATCCATTTTGGAATAAAGTTGTAACCTAACAAAATGTGGAAAAAGTGATGCGCTGTGAATACTACCTAGATGCACTGTAGATCATTTTCACTTCCTCTCCAGCATACAAGTGCCATCCAGCCAACCAATCACCATGCGTCTTCCATTTCTGTCCTGTGTCCTGTGATGGAGGCTGGGGGGTGGGGTGACTGACAGATCGGGGGGGGGGGGGGGGGGCAGCACAATGTAGTTATGCTCCTAAAACTGTGAGAAGATATTCCAGTAAGACCCAGTGTACACTGCTCAAAAAATAAAGGGAACACTTAAACAACACTATGTAACTCCAAGTCAATCACACTTCTGTGAAATCATAATGTCTACTTAGGGTAGCAACACTGATTGACAATACATTTCACATGCTGTTGTGCAAATGGAATAGACAACAGGTGGAAATTATAGGCAATTAGCAAGACATCCCCAATCAAGAAATGGCTATACAGGTGGTCACCACAGACCACTTCTCAGTTCCTATGCTTTCTGGCTGATGTTTTGGTCACCTTTGAATGCTGGTAGTGCTTTCACTCTAGTGGTAGCATGAGACAGAGTCTACAACCCACACAAGTGGCTTAAGGCACATCAATGCGAGCTGTGGCAAGAAGGTTTGTTGGGTCTGTCAGAGTATTGTCCAGAGCATGAAGGCGCTACCAGGAGACAGGCTAGTACATCAGGAGATGTGGAGGAGTCCGTAGGAGGGCAACAACCCAGCAGTAGGACTGCTATCGTCACCTCTGTGCAAGGAGGAACAGGAGGAGCACTGCCAGAGCCCTGCAAAATGACCTCCAGTGGGCCACAAATGTGCAATGCATGTCTTCTCAAACGGTCAGAAACAGACTCCATGAGGGAGGTATGAGGGCCCAACATCCACAGGTGTTGGTTGTGCTTACAGCCCAGCACCGTGCAGGAGTTTGGCATTTGCCAGAGAACACCAAGATTGGCAAATTCACCACTGGCACCATGTGTTCTTTACAGATAAAAGCAGGTTCACACTGAGCACCTGTGACAGATGTGAAAGAGTCTGGAGACACCATGGAAAACGTTCTGCTGCTTGCAGCATCGTTCAGCATGACCGGTTTGTCAGTGGGTCATTAATGAAGTGGCGTGGCATTTCTTTGGGGAGCCGCACAGCCCTCCATGTGCTCGCAAGAGGTAGCCTGACTGTCACTAGGTACCAAGATGAGATCCTCAGAACCCTTGTGAGACCATATGTGGATACAGTTGGCCCTGGGTTCCTCCTAATGCAAGACAATGCTAGATCTCATGTGGCTGGAGTGTGTCTGCAGTTCCTGCATTGATGCTATGGACTGGCCCGGCCGTTCCACAGACCCTTCCCCAGACTTGGCATGTTGCACCACAGACTGTCCAGGAGTTGGTGGATGCTTTAGTCCAGGTCTAGGAGGAGATCCCTCAAGAGGTTATTCGCCACCTCATCAGGAGCATGCCCAGGCATGTAGTGAGGTCATAAAGGCACGTGGAGGCCACACATAGTGCTGAGCCAGATCTCCATGGGTTGATAAATTTTATTTCCATTGATAATTTTTGTGTGATTTTGTTATCAGCACATTCAACTATGTAAAGACGTAAAGTATTTAAAAATAATATTTAATACATTCAGATCTAGGATCGATGTCTTAATTTTGTGTTATCTTCATTTTTTTCAGCAATGATTTATCTTGTGTAAGGGGCCCATGAAGCATGCCTAGCGCAGGGCCCAAAACATTTTCATTGATAATGCTGGCAGCCCCGCCTCAAGTCCTCTATGCAGGATTTGCAGTGGCTCTCTTGGCACACAGGACAGGATTTGGTGCATAGCAACGGTACATATGGACACCTTTTACCACTGGAAGATAATCCACGCTGCTTTATAAATTAAGAAAACCGTGGCACACTAAAACTGAGCCGCTCTGCTACTTTTATCATTTGAAAAGCTCGGCTTTGTTGCCAAATATTTTTTTCCTGTGAGCAAATCAATTAAGCATGCAGACCTTCTCGCTACTAAAATAAATAAAGCTTGTTTGACGTAGGTTATTTATACTTTATAACTTTGCCAGATGTAACACAGCTTTAGGAAAATATTTACATTCTGCAGCTTCCTCCTCTCTGCCCTCAAGGCAAAACCAGTGTGATCTAAGTTATTCATCCTTGTATTATACCAGTGATTATAATTCCATGACAATGATTCAAAGAGTTTAGAAGTGGCTCTTGTGCAGTAAAATGACACTGAACCGAAAATAAACTTAAAGAGAATCTGTACTCTAATATTCTTACAATAAAAAGCATACCATTCTATTCCTTATTTTCTCCTGTGCCCCTCTGTGCTGTTTCTGCCACTCCCTGCTGCAATCCTGGCTTGTAATGAACAGTTTTAGGCAGTGTTTACAAACAAAAGACTGGCTTCTAACCACAGTATCATAGGCTGAGAACTAGTTTACTGTGTGACTCATGCAGAGCTTGGAGGGGGTGTGTAAAGCTTCTGCCAATGACAAGCAGTGCTGCACATTCCACACATTCCAGCCTTAGCCCGACAGACAAGACATAGGAAAGGAGATAAGATTTATAACAGAGACAGTGCAAGTAGGAAAGGCTGCAGTAAGACAGGCCACATTGGAGCAGGCATAGGAACTTATAGGATAGAAGAAATAAGGCTTAACATTTTGTTACAGAGTCTCTTTAAAGGGACTCCGAGCTCATCTAAAAAATAAAAGTTGTACTCACCCGGGGCTTTTTCCAGCCCAGTGCGGCCGGCGTGGCAGCACCGCGCATGCGCGCTTTAATCGCGCATGCGCGGTACTTTCACGCCGGCCGCCGTGATGACGCGAGGCGGCCGACGTGTGACGTCAGCCCCGTCATACACGGAAGAAGCAGCCCGACACTCAGCCGAGTGTCGCCCGGGCTGCGGCCTGTCAGCCATTCCGGAGCGGGGAGTAGGAGAGGAGCCAGGACACCGTCGTGGGACCTCCCGACCAGCACTGGGCTGGAAAAAGCCCCGGGTGAGTACAACTTTTATTTTTTAGATGAGCTCGGAGTCCCTTTAAGAGATAATGAATTGTATGTGTAGTATGGATAATAATGGAACGTTAGTAGCAAAGAGAAGTCTTATGTTTTTATTTTCAGTTATATAGCTTTATATATAACATTGCATCATTCTGTCATTTTTACAGTTTAGAAACCGTATAAAACAGAGCAAAGCTAATGAACTTTCCTGCAGTAAAACCGTATCTCAAGCTATCTCTCGTGGTTTCTTAGCTGTTTAAGCTCTTCAGAAAACAGAACCGAGGGCTGGTGCACACCAGAGCGGTTATGGAGCGTTTTTTAAAACACTTGCTGGGTGAAACTACTTGGCTAATGAAAGTGAATGGGATGGTGCACACCAGAGCGGTTCGTTTTTCCCCCAAACGCAAACTCAGGGGCTGCAGCATTTTTTAGATTTCTGAGGCGTTTCTGCCTCAATGTTAAAGTTTCAGAAAGTGGAAAACTGCTCTGAAAAATGCTAGATCAGAGCGGTTTTCCAGGTGTTTTTGTTACAGAAGCTGTTCAGTTACAGCTTTTACTGTAACAATATTTGTAATCTGCTACACAAAATGCTCCAAAAAACACTAGGCATGTTTAGAAAACCTCTCTAAACGGTACATAAGGACACCTTTTACCACTGGAAGATAATCCACGCTGCTTTATAAATTAAGAAAACAGTGGCACTTAAGCCAGGAATAAAAAATCAGATTTACTTGCCTGGGGCTTCTACCAGCCCCCTGCATCCGTCTTGTGCCCTGGCAGTCACTCACGGAGCCTCCGGTCCCCCGCCGCCAGCTAGTTTTGTTTTTGCTGACAGGGACTGGGAGTCGGCAGGCTTTCTGCACCTGTGCACGCCTGGCCACGCGTATCCTTCTTCATGTTCCTGTCTGCAATAGTGTCCTACACAGGCACATGACGCTATTGCAGATAGGAATGTGAAGAAAAATACGCGTGGCCGGGCCTGTCAGCGAATACAAAACTAGCTGTTGGCGGGGGACCGGAGGATCCGTGAGTGACTGCCAGGGCACAGAACGGATGCAGGGGGCTGGTAGAAGGGGCAAGTAAAACTGAATTTTTATTCCTGGCTGAAGTGTCCCTTTGAGTCATGATGTGGGCTAAGCCTTGGTCTTTTTCTCTTTTCTTTTGCCAGGCAGAATGAGGTACTGTGGCGTGAGGTAGTCTCTCTCAGACAGAATCACTCTCAGCAGCAGAAGATTATCAACAAGGTCAGTTACTGTTTATTATCTTTATGGAAGTGGACTAAAGAACTTTTAGAATTTCTGACGAGTTAAGTGTCTCCTGTCCTTATGACAGATTTATACAAGGTGGTGCTCTAAAGACTGGCCCGGCTGCCTGCCACAAGCATGAGTATACAAGCAGACATATGGGTAACACTCTCATATGGCAGCAAATGCAGGCAACACAGGCTTCAATAAAGCCAGAGAGGGGTAAGAGGCACATGGGAACCGTTGTTTTGTGCGCCACCTTGTATGTTGGAACCAATCAAATTCTTCCTTTAATTTGCTAACAAGCATTAGAAAAATGATTGTTGATTAGGTTACCATGAGCAATAATATTTTTTACTCCTCGTTCTCACTGTGGGTGTATGCAAGAAACTGCGGTAAGCAGAATTGCATGTGTAAAGTCTTAAGGCACAATGGGCCTGAACCAATTCATGTTTTCTTTTAATTTTTCTCCAAGGTGATATTTTCATGTCTTATTTATTAAATGCCTTTTAAGCCACCATCAAGCAAGAAAATATTCAGAATAATTTTGGCAGTACTTTTGTCATCTACTTTTTAGTACTTTTTTAATTACAGAATGCTGAAAAGTTATTTTAAATAAGAGATAAAAAATGATCTCCTAGAAGAAAACATAGGAGAAAAGGTGAATTGGTTCCGGCCGGAAGAAAACAATACATTATATACAATGGGCCCGATCCAATTCATAATTTTCTCCACAGAGATAATGTTTAATCTTCTGTTAAACCATTTATGCCGCCTGGACGTGATTGTCATGTCTAGGCAGCTGCTGTAGAGCTGGTGCGCGCTTCTGCATGCTCCAGCGCTCACGTGTGCTCACGCGTGCCCATGCCGCCCCCCAGTAGCCCAAAGATCAATGAATGGGAACATAGTTCCCTTTTGTTGATCTAAGTCCCCGGCAGAAAAAACGATGGCTTCTCATCAGAAGCTGCAGTCTTTCTGACAAAAAAAAGTTTCCCATCTTCTATATGCGAGCACTTCCAGGGCTAAAAAAAAAAAAAAAATCTCACTGTGGCCATCTTGTGGCCAAATAGTAAAACTACATCTACATACATTTTTTAATAAAATAAACCCACATTATTACATTAAAAATTAACTGTTTACTCCCCACACCAAAAATTACCCAAATAAATTTTTTAATGAAAAAAAAATTACAATAATAAAAACCCCAAAACATAAATGGTTACCTAAGGGTCTGAACTTTTTTAATATGCATGTGAAGAGGGTATATTGCAAACATTTTTTAAATTATAAGTGTGAGAACGCGAAAAAGCCGCCGCGTGTACTGACAGCAAGGTGGCTTATTCCACGTCCAACGCGGCGGTCTGCACGCGGAAGCGTGCATCTAGTGACATGGCAGAACGCGGAAAAGCCGCCACATGTACGGACAGCAAGGCGGCTTGTTCCGCGTCCAGCGCGGCGGTTTGCACGCAGCAGCGTGCAGCTAGTGTGGCTGAGCCTGTTAGTTCACACAGGTTTAGGAATACGCGCGCGCGTGCTGAAAGGCAGAACTTTTATGATGGCCAAGGAGGAATCAGCTGACCAGGCCGGTCAGCTGATCTCAGAGCTGGTAACCATTGGTTGATCACTTCAGGGTGGCGCCAGAGAGCAATGCGCTATATATAGATACTGCTGGCCACTCTCAAGTTGTCTGCCGTTGCGATCACTACGTGGAAGCACTCAGACCTTAGTCAGATCCAACAGTGTGTTTGAACCAGGAGGACCTGGGAATTCACACTGAGCCAGATTACTTGTGTTATTACTCTTTTATGCTTCAGACTAGTTCCAGGGTGTAGAGACCACGGACCTCACACCCAAGACTAGGGAACTTGCATTATCATTCTGTTATGCTTCAGACTAGTTCCAGGGTTTAGAGACCACGGACCTCACACCCAAGACTAGGGAACTTGCATTATCATTCTGTTATACATCAGACTAGTTCCAGGGTGTAGAGACCACGGATCTCACACCCAAGACTAGGCATTTGTTTGTTATTTGTTATGACCTATTGCTTTCCTGACTATCCCTCTGCTTTCTGATTCGGTACCACGCATATCTGATATCACGTTGCCAAACCCTGCCTGACTTGGATACCGAATCAGCCTTCTGTCTTTGTACTTTATCTGTCTGTGTGTTGCCGACCTGCCTTGCCTGACCTCGAGAGCTATCTCTCTCCACTTAAGAGATAGTCTCCAAGATCAGTCAGTGACATCCACCTTCAGGTGTCACTCACACTCTGGTCCTTCCTACCTGCAGCCTGACTCCACCCCTTGGAGAGTCTCAGGCTGCTGGAAGGTTTCTGTACCCTCCATAGCAGTATCTTCTGTGCTTAGGGTCACCAGTTCATCAGGTGGGTTGCTCAAAGTCATACTGTTACACCAAACACTCACCATATATATATATCTAGAGGTGTCCAGAGGTTAGTGCTATATCTGTATTATTGGTGATTCTGCAGATCATCCATAATCAGGTATATATCTGTATTCTTGGTGATACTGCAGATCACCAATAATCATACTCTCTCTGTGTGTTGACACCAATCGTTACAATAAGCTTGTGAATTGGCCCAGTGCATTATGCTCTACTTATGCTGCTTATTGCAGTTTATTGTATACACCTATCCACTCCTATGTATTGCTAAGACAAGGTATAAGCATATGTAAACGCTTTGCCTGTAGAATTCATAGTACATTTTAACATCTCCGTGTTGAAACAGATTGAATTATCCCAACATGGTAGCTACAGCTCAATTGTGAACGATGCATGTGAAAGCTTGCGCATTTTGTTGTTGATGTATTTCGTTGTTATGGGAAACCTCATATGAATAAAATTGAAACATTTACACTTACCAGTGTGACCCACTCTCCCACCACTCTCCCACAAGACAACAATGTGACCCTCTCCACCAGCCACCAGTGGGACCCACTCTCCTACCTATCCCAACAGCGTGAGCCACCAGCATGAACCACCCTCCCCACCAGCCACCAGCGTCACCCAACCTGCCACCAGCATTTCCCACCCTGCCACCAGCATTTCCCACTTGCATTTCCCAATCACCGCAGTGGCGTTTCCCACCCACCTCCACTAGCGTTTCTCCCACCCCACCGTTTATCCCTTCCTCCCACCTATCCCACCAGCACATAGTGTTTTTCCCTTCCTCCCTTGTACCCCACCAGCACCCAGTGTTTACACCGTCCTCCCTTCCACCCCATCTGCACCCAGCGTTTATCCCTTCCTCCCACCAACACCTAGTGTTTATCTTTTCCTGTCTTGAAACCCACCGGCACCCAACGTTTATGCTTTCCTTACTCCCACCCCACCTGCACCCAGCGTTTATCCCTTCCTCCCTCCTACCCCATCTGCACCCAGCATTTATCCATCCCACCAGCACACAGCGGGGGAGGTGCATTTATGTCTGAGGTAACATTTGCTGTATTTCATGTATGTGGAGTAATATGTGCATTTCACATGTGTCAGTGGTAACGGTTTCTGCATTTGACATTTGGGGTGAACGTTTCTGCATTTCATATTTGTGGTAATAGTTTCTGCACTTGACTTTGGGGTAATTGTTTCTGCATTTGACATTTTGAGTAATGGTTTCTGCATTTGACATCTGGGGTAATGGTTTCTGCATTTGACATCTAGGGTAATGGTTTCTGCATTTTATATGTGGCGTAGTGTTTGTATTATAATTTACGTCTTGCTAGTACTGAGTTGTAACCCTTTTTGCTTTCAGAACTGCCTTCATTCTTCATGGCACCAAGATTTTGGTCATATTAACATAATAGCTTCACACAATTTCTGTGGATTTATCATGTGCACGTATTTGATGTGAGACCACCACATCATGGGGGAAACGCTGCATTGTTGTGTGTGTTTTTTTTGTGTGGGGGAAATGCTGCCTTATATAATGTGTGTTTTTTGGGGAAAACGTCTAATTAGCTTCACTAAGGGGTCACTTTGTCTAACTGTGTTTTGGGAAAAAAACTCAGGGCCCTTTTGAGTTAAAGTGTTACAGTACAGTTGGCTACACCCACGTTAGGGCTAGTGTTGGGCGAACAGTGTTCGCCACTGTTCGGGTTCTGCAGAACATCACCCTGTTCGGGTGATGTTCGAGTTCGGCCGAACACCTGACGGTGCTCGGCCAAACCGTTCGGCCACATGGCCGAACTAAGAGCGCATGGCCGAACGTTCCCCGAACGTTCGGCTAGCGCTGTGATTGGCCGAACGGGTCACGTGGTTCGGACCCGAACGCGCTCTGATTGGCCGAACGGTCACGCGGTTCGGGTAAATAAATACCCGAACCACGTCATATCTCCGCCATTTCTCTGTGGGTTTAGCTTTGGGTAGGCAGGCAGGGTAGTTCGCTCTCCAGCCACGCTAGCCAGGGTCCCCCCCAGTCATTGTGTGTCGCTGCTGGGAACAGTAGTACACCGCTCGCTCAGCCACACTATATATATAGCATTGTTTACTGCCACTGTGTACCTCGCTCAGCCACGCTATATATAGCATTGTGTTTTCTGACACTCTGTGTACATGGCTTAGCCTGGCTATATAGCATTGTGTGTACTGACACTGTGCACCTCGCTCAGCCACGCTATATATAGCATTGTGTTTTCTGACACTCTGTGTACACGGCTTAGCCTGACTATATAGCATTGTGTGTACTGCCACTGTGCACCTCGCTCAGCCAGACTATATACCATTGTTTACTGACACTCTGTGTACACCGCTCAGCCAGACTATATACCATTGTTTACTGACACTCTGTGTACACCGCTCAGCCAGACTATATACCATTGTTTACTGACACTCTGTGTACACCGCTCAGCCAGACTATATACCATTGTTTACTGACACTCTGTGTACACCGCTCAGCCAGACTATATACCATTGTTTACTGACACTCTGTGTACACCACTCAGCCAGACTATATACCATTGTTTACTGACACTCTGTGTACACCGCTCAGCCAGATTATATAGCATTGTTTACTGACACTCTGTGTACACCGCTCAGCCAGACTATATTGCATTGTTTACTGACACTCTGTGTACACCGCTCAGCCAGACTATATACCATTGTTTACTGACACTCTGTGTACACCGCTCAGCCAGACTATATACCATTCAAACAGTGAAGAGGCGGCACACAAAAGGCTTGCTATTTAAAGCATATATTGATGGAGCAACACTACATGTTACGAACCATCACGGTTCTTCATCAGGTGTAAAATGAAACCAAATGCAGTCCACACATTTATACGAATTCAAAACCACACCCCTTAGCTCCGGGGCGTGGTGATCTTAACTAGACACTGGCCACACCTAGCTGTCACAATTACATTCTATCTACATTTACAACTTCTCTGATAGAGAAATCGATCAAAGATTAACATTGTTACAAATTATCATACTCCCTATACTTCTAAACACAATACCACATTAGGGGAACTCCAAAATATGGCTACCCCATCTAATAAACAATTTAACTGACCGTAATCCCAGGGCACTCCACTAGGGCTACCCGTAAACTCCGACCTAAAAAAGAAAGGCAAAGGTTGTAACTGTAGTCACTACCACTAGATTCCATAATCAGTGGCGTACCTAGGGCATTTGACACCCGGTGCTGGGTATTAAAAAGACACCCCCCCCCCCCCCATTAAAAAAAAAAAAACACAGCAAATGTGGCATGCTAAACGTGACACGGCGGGTAATGCCAGGTGTAGGCTCGCTCCCCCCCCTAAAGTTGTCCTTAGTATAGTATAGTGGCACCAGTATAGCTAACAAAAAATGGGTGCGGTTATAACATGCGGCGCGCATTGCGCGCCGCGGCGAAAAATGGGCGTGGCCATGACCGGATGAGGGCAGAGCTAACTAATTTAAAGTGAACCCGGGATAAGAGTGATATGGAGGCTGCCATATTCATTTTCTTTTAAACAATAGGCAGCCCTGCTGATCTATTTGGCTGCAGTAGTGAACTGAATTACACCAGAAACAAGCATGCAGCTAATCTTGTCAGTTCTGACAATATTGTCAGAAGCCCCTGACCTGCTGCTTGCTTATTCAGGGTCTATGGTTTAAAGAATTAGATGCAGAGGACCAGCACAGCAGCCAGGCAGCTGGTATTGCTTAAAAGGAGATAAATATTGCAGCCCAATATTATTCTCACCTCGGGTTCCCCTTAAAAGTGCAACACAAAGACAGTGGGCCTTTCCCCAGAAAATTCACATAATTGTTCAGGTTTTCTCAAGAAAATACACGTAATGTGAACAGATTTGACCAGAAAATAGTTCAATCATGTCGGCAGATTTGCCCAAAAAACACGTTCAATCATGTCGGCAGATTTGCCCAAAAAACACGTTCAATCATGTCGGCAGATTTGCCCAGAAAATACATGCAATCATGTCGGCAGATTTGCCCAGAAAATACATGCAATCATGTCGGCAGATTTGCCCAGAAAATACATGCAATCATGTCGGCAGATTTGCCCAGAAAATACATGCAATCATGTCGGCAGATTTGCCCAGAAAATACATGCAATCATGTCGGCAGATTTGCCCAGAAAATATATGCAATCATGTCGGCAGATTTGCCCAAAAAACACGTTCAATCATGTCGGCAGATTTGCCCAAAAAACACGTTCAATCATGTCGGCAGATTTGCCCAAAAAACACGTTCAATCATGTCGGCAGATTTGCCCAGAAAATACATGTAATCATGTCGGCAGATTTGCCCAGAAAATACATGCAATCATGTCGGCAGATTTGCCCAGAAAATACATGCAATCATGTCGGCAGATTTGCCCAGAAAATACATGCAATCATGTCGGCAGATTTGCCCAGAAAATACATGCAATCATGTCGGCAGATTTGCCCAGAAAATACATGCAATCATGTCGGCAGATTTGCCCAGAAAATACATGCAATCATGTCGGCAGATTTGCCCAGAAAATATATGCAATCATGTGGCAACCTGGCCAGAAAACACTTCAATCATGTAGCAGACCTGGCCAGAACAGTCGATACACCTGCTAATATAAATTAAATAAAAATTTACTCACCTGAAGCAGCAGCAGACCTCCTGTCCCGGCCTCCGTCCGGCGCGCAGCTCTCACGATCCTCTGCAGCCAGCAACTGAAACTCCCGCGGTGAGAGCAGGGCTACGGGAAAATGGCGCCCGAAGCCCTGCATTGCAGACTCAGTCTCCAGAGCAGGGCTTCGGACGCCATTTTACTGTAGCCCTGCTCTGCCGCTGTTGGAGCTGCGGGCTGCTGCTGTCAGTGAACTGACACAGCGTCTATTAGACGCCGAAAATCAGTTCACGCTGGGGGTGCTTGGACAATATTAGGGGGTGCTTCAGCACCCAAACCACCCCCCTGGCACCGCCACTGCCCCAGTATAGCTAGTATAGTTGCCCCAGTATAGCATAGTGGCCCCAGTATAGTTTAGTGTAGCATAGTGGCCCCAGTGTAGCATAGTGGTCCCAGTGTAGCATAGGTGCCCCCAGTGTAGCATAGTGGCCCCCAGTGTAGCATAGTGGCCCCCAGTGTAGCATAGTGGCCCCCAGTGTAGCATAGTGGCCCCCAGTGTAGCATAGTGGCCCCCAGTGTAGCATAGTGGCCCCCAGTGTAGCATAGGTGCCCCCAGTGTAGCATAGTGGCCCCCAGTGTAGCATAGTGGCCCCCAGTGTAGCATAGTGGCCCCCAGTGTAGCATGGTGGCCCCCAGTGTAGCATGGTGGCCCCCAGTGTAGCATAGTGGCCCCCAGTGTAGCATAGTGGCCGCCAGTGTAGCATAGGTGCCCCCAGTGTAGCATAGTGGCCCCCAGTGTAGCATAGTGGCCCCCAGTGTAGCATAGGTGCCCCCAGTGTAGCATAGTGGCCCCCGGTATGAGGGAAGCTTGGAAGGTGGGGTGGCGGGGTCCCCTCCTTCCGGCGCTTCCCCCTCCTAATTAGCAGCAGCCAGCAGCTTAGCGAAGCGGGCGGGGAGGACTTACTCACCTGCTCCAGGCGATGGCGCATAACGTCATCCTCACGTGACGCTGGTCTCTCTGTCGCTCACTGTGCTTCCGCAAATCAGGAAGCACAGTGGGCGGTGGAGAAGGTGGAGACCAGCGTCAGGTGACGATGACGCTATTTGCCATCGCCTGGAACGCAGGAAGTAGGTGAGTAAGTCTTCTCCGCCCGCTCCTGCCCGCTCATCAAGCTGCTGCTAATTAGGAGGGTGAAGCGCCAGAAGGAGGGGACCCAGGTGAGGGAGGTGGGGGGTCCGGCCCCCCTCCCCGCCGCTTTCCCCGCCACCCCTCCTTTCCGGGTTGCTTTCCCCCTCCTGTCCGGCCGGCACAGGCCTCTGTGGGGGCCTTGATGACACCCCCTGGGGCGCCCGACACCCGGTGCGGGGCGCCCCATGCCGCCCTATGGTAGGAACGCCACTGTCCATAATACATTGCACCGCTAACGTTACCTGGCCTAATTGAAAAATGGCAATAAAAAGCACCTTAAACGGCACAGCAAAAATCACAGTTACTATAAATGCTATGCAAAATGCTAACTAACTGCTATAGAAATGCTACCATAATGCCATAGAGCAGCCAAAAAAATGCTGAAAAAAAGCTGAAAAAAATGCTGCCATACTGCTATAAACAGCTGTGCAATAATGCTATATGCATGCTCTGCGAAATGCTAAATAACCGCTGTGAAAATGCTGCCATAATGCCATAAAGCAGCTAAAAAATGCTGGAAAGATGCTAAAAAAATGCTGAAAAAATGCTACCATACTGCTAAACAGCTGTGCAAAAATGCTGTATAAATGCTCAGCAAAATACTAAATTACTGCAGTTATTTAGTATTTTGCTGAGCATTTATATAGCATTTTTGCACGGCTGTTTCATAGCAGTATGTTAGCATCTTTTCAGCATTTTGCCAGCATTTTTTCAGCTGCTTTATGATATTATGGCAGTATTTTTACAGCAGTTATTTAGCATTTTGCAGAGCATTTATACAGCATTTTTGCACAGCTGTTTAGCAGTATGGTAGCATTTTTTCAGCATTTTTTTAGCATCTTTACAGCATTTTTTAGCTGCTTTATGGCATTATGGCAGCATTTTCACAGCGGTTATTTAGCATTTCGCAGAGCATGCATATAGCATTATTGCACAGCTGTTTATAGCAGTATGGCAGCATTTTTTTCAGCTTTTTTCAGCATTTTTTCGGCTGCTCTATGGCATTATGGTAGCATTTCTATAGCAGTTAGTTAGCATTTTGCAGAGCATTTATAGTAACTGTGATTTTTGCTGTGCCGTTTAAGGTGCTTTTTATTGCCATTTTTCAATTAGGCCAGGTAACGTTAGCGGTGCAATGTATTATGGAATCTAGTGGTAGTGACTACAGTTACAACCTTTGCCTTTCTTTTTTAGGTCGGAGTTTACGGGTAGCCCTAGTGGAGTGCCCTGGGATTACGGTCAGTTAAATTGTTTATTAGATGGGGTAGCCATATTTTGGAGTTCCCCTAATGTGGTATTGTGTTTAGAAGTATAGGGAGTATGATAATTTGTAACAATGTTAATCTTTGATCGATTTCTCTATCAGAGAAGTTGTAAATGTAGATAGAATGTAATTGTGACAGCTAGGTGTGGCCAGTGTCTAGTTAAGATCACCACGCCCCGGAGCTAAGGGGTGTGGTTTTGAATTCGTATAAATGTGTGGACTGCATTTGGTTTCATTTTACACCTGATGAAGAACCGTGATGGTTCGTAACATGTAGTGTTGCTCCATCAATATATGCTTTAAATAGCAAGCCTTTTGTGTGCCGCCTCTTCACTGTTTGCATGATTCTACCCTCAGGTGGGTGACCTGAGTGAGGCGTAGCACCTGCAGTTCAAGGATTAATTTTCCTGAAGGGGTTCCAGGACCGTGGCCAAGTTCACAGACTATATACCATTGTTTACTGCCACTCTGATTCTGCTGGGAACAGTAGTACACCGCTCGCTCAGCCAGACTATATAGCATTGTGTTTACTGCCACTCTGTGTACACCGCTCAGCCACACTATATAGCATTGCGTACTCTGCCAGTCAGTGTGTATATTGCTGGGATCAGTAATACTCCACTCACCGTCGCCCACTATATGAGCTCAACATGAGTTCCCCAGAGACCTCCGCTGTGAGCAGCACTCCCAACAACAGCAACAGCCAACGCCCCACGCAAGCTATAACATCCACCCCAGCAGCCAGTGGTCAGCAGCAGCCCTCCCCGGAGGAGAACGTTGTGTCCGTCGCCAGAGCGATTAATGAGGGCTGCCATTGAGGAGATGATGGGGCCTGATGTGGAGGAGGAGGTCTGGCTCAGGCCAGCATCCCAAGTTAATGTTGAGGACGATGAGGGGTCTGTGTCTGGGGATGTTGGGGTGGCAGAGGTGGTGGGTGGGTCAGACTCAGGAGAAGAGTTGTATGATGAGGATGATGATCGGGACCATCTGTATGTGCCTCAGAGTCCGACCCAGGAAAACATGTTGTATCGTGTGTTTAGGTACTAAAATCTGCGTTCCCTCCCAGTAGTGTTGGGCGAACAGTGTTTGCCACTGTTCGGGTTCTGCAGAACATCACCCTGTTCGGGGTGACTATATAGCAGACTATATAGCATTGTGTTTAATGCCACTCTGTGTACACGGCTCAGCCACACTATATAGCATTGTGTTTACTTCCACTCTGTGTCTGCTGGGAACAGTAGTACACCGCTCACCCGCCACTGTATAGCATTGTGCTCTGTGTCGCTGCTGACAATAGTGGTACACCGCTCACCCACCACTGTATAGCATTTCTGTACTGCCACTGTACTGCTGCCAGTCAGCGTGTACTTTAAGGATAAGTGAAATGAGGAAGAAATCCGGTGAAAGAGGGAGGGGCAAGGGAAGAGGTGTTTCCCCTGACGGTTCACGTACAGGCCACAGGGGAGCACCCAAGAAAACCCACTCAATACCGCCCATGTTGTCCAGGACAACAACCCTCACAGATCCAAAAGAACAGGACCAGATAATTACTTGGATGACCTCTCAAGCGTCCAGCAGTGGGTTAAGCAGCACCAGCACATCACGCACGAGGTCCGAGTCCTCAGCCAGTTACAAGGAGCCAGTGGGCACAAAGCTGACACAACCGGCAGCGACACCACGCACACAACTGCCAGATAACCAGACGACGTTGGAGTGAGCTGCGCAGAGGTTGTTCTGGGGAGCTCTACTCCACGGCGGCGGCCCCCCACAATGACATATGACGAGTTTGAGGAGATGGAAGAGGAGGGTATGGACAATGTGGACATAGACCCAGATTTTGTTTGTGAACGAGAACATCGCCGTCGTAGCAGCAGCACAGATGAGTCTGTTGAGGAACCCACTGCTGCACGAGTTCGCCTTGTGCCACAAGGTAGGCGGCGCGCAATTTCAGGCACCGCAAGCATGGAAGTTCAAGTGAGAGGCAAAAGAGGCGCAAACAGAAATCGCCAGCAAGGCAGGTGCTCCAAAGTCTGGGCTTTCTTTGAAGACTGCACTGAGGATGTTACCATGGCGATTTGCAAGGTGTGCAAGACCCGCCTGAGCAGGGGGAAAAGTATTAACAACCTCTCCACCACCAGCATGAGCCGCCACATTCTATCCAAACATCCCACTCTGTGGGCAAACGCGGCAGGACAGGGTACCACCAGCAACACTGCCTCCCTTGGGTTCACCAGACTCACCACCAGACCCGCCTCAGCAGCAGCAGTAGCCCAGCCATTGCGTGGTTCACAACATTCACAAACATCAGACGATGCTGACACTGTCACTTTCCGGACTAGTGCTCTTGAGGTCTCCCAGTGTTCATCAAACACAACAACCAACAGCCCTTCGGTGTGCAGCCCTACGGTTGAGTTGTCTGTCTCTGAGATGTTTGAGCGCAAGAGGAAATTGCCAGCAAATGACCCCCGGGCCGTGGCAGTAACAGCCAGCCAGCATAGCCAAGGTTCTGGCCTGCGAAATGCTGCCATATCGAGTGGTGGAGACAAACAGCTTCAAGGGCATGATGTCAGTGGCCATCCCACGTTACGTGGTTCCCAGCCGCTACCACTTTGCGCGCTCTGCAGTGCCTGAGTTGCATGAGCACGTGGTCAGCTAAATAACGCGAAGCTTGAAGAATGCCGTTGCCTGCAAGGTTCTCCTCACCACTGACACCTGGACGAGTGCGTTCGGCCAGGGTCGATACATCTCCCTTACCGCGCACTGGGTGAACCTTGTGGAGCCTGGCAGCGATTCCTCACCTGCTACGGCGCGGGTGTTGCCCACGCCGCAAACAGCTGCACCGCCGTCCCTCCCACTGGATAACAACAGCAGCACCTACCTCTCTGACTCCTTCTCCTCCAACGCATTTCAAAGCTGTACCTCATCCGGAAACGCTAACCCAGCACCAGCAGCAGTAGGATCGTGGAAGCAGTGCAGCACAGCTGTTGGCATGCGTCAGCAAGCGTTGCTGAAGCTGATCTGCCTTGGGAATAAGCAGCACACAGGGGAGGAAATTTGGAGGGGAATAAAGGAACAGACGGATTTGTGGCTGGCACCGCTGGACCTGAAACCGGGCATGAAGCTAGACACCTGGCACGAACTGGCAATGTACGCAATAGAGGCGCTGGCTTGCCCGGCAGCCAGAGTTATGTCGGAACGCTGTTTTAGTGCTGCCGGAGGCATTGTCACAGATCGGCGTATCCGCCTCTCCACAGAAAATGCAGACCGTCTGACTCAAATTAAAATGAATCAATCCTGGATTGGAAACGACTACGCAACACTCCAGGACCCCAACCAAGTAACATGACCAATGAACATCTGGGATGGTTTAGCGTTTCCGGTCCCTGTTTATTGAACCTCTCATCTGTATTACATTTATGACTGCATGGCGGCAAAAAGCATTGCTGCTATATCCGCACGCTTTTTGTCCTCATGCAAGGCCTGGGTTGTTGTGTCTCAAAAAGCATGGCCTTCTTCTCCTCCTGCGCCTGCTCCTGTTCCATCACGTGTGCTGCTGCTGCTGGGTTAGCGTTGCCGCCCGGTCCCTGTTTATTGAACCTCTTATCTTTATTACATTTATGACTGCATGCATGGCAGTAAAAAGCATGCTATCCGCACGCTTTTTGTCCTCATGCAAGGCCTGGGTTGTTGTGTCTCACAAAGCGTGGCCTTCTCCTCCTGCGCCTCCTCCTGTTCCATCACGTGTGCTGCTGCTGCTGCTGCTGGGTTAGCGTTGTCGGTCCCTGTTTATGGAACCTCTTATCTTTATTACATTTATGACTGCATGGCGGTACAAAGCATGCTATCCGCACGCTTCTTGTCCTCATGCAAGGCCTGGGTTGTTGTGTCTCACAAAGCGTGGCCTTCTCCTCCTGCGCCTCCTCCTGTTCCATCACGTCTGCTGCTGCTGGGTTAGCGTTGCCGCGTGGTCCCTGTTTATTGAACCACTTATCTTTATTACATTTATGACTGCATGGCGGTACAAAGCATGCTATCCGCACGCTTCTTGTCCTCATGCAAGGCCTGGGTTGTTGTGTCTCACAAAGCGTGGCCTTCTCCTCCTGCGCCTCCTCCTGTTCCATCACGTCTGCTGCTGCTGGGTTAGCGTTGCCGCGTGGTCCCTGTTTATTGAACCACTTATCTTTATTACATTTATGACTGCATGGCGGTACAAAGCATGCTATCCGCACGCTTCTTGTCCTCATGCAAGGCCTGGGTTGTTGTGTCTCAAAGCGTGGCCTTCTCCTCCTGCGCCACCCTCCTCCTGTTCCATCACGTGTGCTGCTGCTGGGTTAGCGTTACCGGTCCCTTTTCCTGGAACCTCTTATATGTATTACATTTATGACTGCATGCTGACAAAAAGCATGTTACCTGTGCAAAGAAAACAGACATTTCCCGCATTTAAAAGACAGTTTTCCCTTTGAAACTTTAAAATCGATTTTCTCAAAAACTATAAGCTCTTTTTGCTAATTTTTTTTCCCTCTTGTACCCACTCCCAAGGTGCACATACCCTGTAAATTTGGGGTATGTAGCATGTAAGGAGGCTTTACAAAGCACAAAAGTTCGGGTCCCCATTGACTTCCATTATGTTCAGAGTTCGGGTCGAACACCCGAACATCGCGGCCATGTTCGGCCTGTTCGGCCCGAACCCGAACATCTAGATGTTCGCCCAACACTAGTTAGGGCCATGCCCATTTTCCGGCACCCTTGTTTTGGACATGCCCATTTTTCGCTGCACTCTACGTTTTAGCCACAGGGCTATTGTTACGCTCTTGCTCACATGCACAAGGAATGTTACCCACAGGAATCAGGACTTGATCCTTCAAGCCACAGTTTGGGGGCGAGTGCTGTGCTGACATGTCAAGAGGCTACAGTCTTGAGACACATTTTGCTGCGATGGACAGGGAAAGTGAGGAGCACAGTGCACTCGGTTAAGATGATCTGGCACTCTGGATCTCTCAGTGACATATCAGGAAGGCTGTACACATGCTAAATTCTCGGCAGAGATTGCCTGAAAAGACATCCCAGATGAGAACCCTCTAGGGTGTACGTGACACCACAGGCATTACAGAGGGCATATTGGTGGTGGTGGTGGGGGGGGGCTTACTGACCACAGTTGTAAGTGTTTGCATTTTGGGAGCGACAGTGGCTACCAAAGCAAATGGAGGCATCATTACTAAAGCACACTGACCGCCAATCAGTGGCGTAGCCAGAGAGCCATGGGCCCCAGTGCAAATTCTACACTTGGCTCCCCAATACTGAATGTATAATAATCACATGATGCCAACTAGAGTTCTCTTGAACCTCCGATTTTAGGTTCGTGAACTTAGAACGCGAACACGCGAAAAAAGTTTGCGAACCGGCGAACTTCGCGAACCGCCATAGACTTCAATGGGCAGGCGAACTTTCAAAACTACAAACACTATTTTTGGCCAAAAAAGTGATGAAAAAGATGTTTCAAGGGGTCTAACACCTGTAGGGGGGCATGGTGGAGTAGGATACATGCCAAAAGTCCCGGGGGAAAATCCGGATTTGACGCATAGCAGAGTTTAAGGGCAGAAATCACATTGCATTGCTAAATTGGAGGCCTAAAGTGCTTTAAAACATCTTGCATGTGTATACATCAATCAGGTAGTGTAATTAGTGTACTGCTTCACACTGACAGACTAAACTGCTGAGCCCTGGAATGATGGCACTTTGGTGGTGGCGTCAGCAGCTGACCATGAAGAGCATGTTGGCTGGCTGTCCATATGTGGCGATACATGCCGCTGGACACTTCCATGAGCTGTTTCTGATGACGAGCTCCCCCTGCTTCTTTCAGCAACTCGTTTCCTCCTACTCCTCTCTGACTCCCCCTCTGAACTGTCCCCCTGGTCATCATGTCTATTAGGATCCCATGTGACATCCATGGCAGTATCATCATCATCATTATCATAATCATCCTCCACAGCTTCGCTTGTATCAGACACCTCCAAAACTGCACCAACAACAGGTACTTCATCATCCTCACACCTTACGTCCATACTGGCGCCTAACTCAGACATATGAGGTGGTGGTGTAACATGCTTAGCACTGACATCTTGTAACAAGAATGGCTGTGAATCAGTTAATTCCCCACCAAATAACTCCTGCGAAGTGTCAAATTGGGTGGAATTGGTGCTAGTAGTAGCAGTGGTGGCTGCAGAGGAAGATATGTCACGGTTCCGTGCGGAAGCTGAGGAAGATGAGGTGTTCTGTGTTAAATAGTCAAGTACGTCCTGGCAATCTTGGGAGTTGATAGCACATGCCTTCTGAACACTGTGCTTTGGTCCAGGGCCGCACGAAATCACGCCACCTCGACCTCAAACAGACCTGTCGGGTGGCCTGCTTCTGGCTCAGCCTCTTGTTTTGTCCATATTTGGGGGGATGAAGTGAAAGGCATGCACTGACTTGACTAATACGATGTGCGGTTACACAGGTGCAGTGAAAAGGTTGCAGTGACTGCTGGCACAACAATGTGCGGGCACACCGTTGCAGTGAAAAGGTGACTGCTGGTACAACAATGTGCGGGTTACACAGGTGCAGTAAAAAGGTTGTAGTGACTGCTTTTACAACAATGTGCGGTCACACAGGTGCAGTGAAAAGGTGACTGCTGGTACAACAATGTGCGGTTACACAGGTGCAGTGAAAGGTATACACGGACTGGTATATAAAACAGCGTGCGATCACACAGATGCAGTGAAAGCTATACAGTGACTGCTATATAAAACAGCGTACGGTCACACAGTTGCAGTGAAAGGTATGCAGTGACTGGTATTACAAATGTGCAGCTGTCACACACACAGGTATAGTGAACAGGAATGCAGTGACTGATTGGGTGATATATGCAGTGACTGATTGGGTGATATATAAAACTGCGTGCTGTTACACAGGCGCGTGCTGTTAAATAGGTGCAGTGAAAGGTATGCACGGCACGGACTGGTATTACAAATGTGCAGCTGTCACACACACAGGTGCAGTGAAAAGTTAGGCACTGAAAGTACTGGGCCTGGCACAGTATAGCAATTAGCACGGGCCAGGCAGACAGGGCTGTATATGCAAATCAGTGGGCCACACAAAAAAGAAAAACACATCACAAGAACATTAACTCTGAAAATATCTGTTTTGGGGTGCTTTTTAGCAATAAGTATTAGCAAGGAGCAAGCTAACAAGCCTAACAAGAGCCTAACTAAGCTTTCCCTATGTCTCTACAGCAACCTCTCCCTTCTCTCACCATTACAGCAGCAGACAGAGTGAGATCATGACCGACGCTGCTGCCTTATATAAGGGGGGGGGGGGGGGGGGCTCCAGGAGGGAGTGCAGCCTTATTGGCGAACCAGCGATGTTCGTGCGAATAAGTTCGTGGCCGAACCGTTCGGAACAAACCCTGAAATAGGCTTTCCAAGGACAGCCTGAGGGAAAGGAATGGTTTGTTACTGATTAGCGCTATTCAAAGCACAAATAGAACTGAACATTACCACTACGGCACCAACAGAGAGCTAATGCAACCACTAGAAAAGGACCCATGTGATCCTCTCATGTCCAGGGGCCCTGGTGCAGTTGCAACCTCTACATTTCCTACTGCTTTTGTTTGTACAACGGAGCAGCATGTAAGTGACTTTATATGGCAGGTAGGATGAGTGGGAAAGACAATGCTCTCAGCCTGCACTCGACGGAGTTGATCTGGTCTGATTGCTGGCCGAGTATTGGCAGGCATCAGGCTGCTGTATACATGCTAGATTCTCAGCAGAGGCGGTTGTCATCATCCACCTCGGCAGAGTTCCATCTAGTGTGTGTACACAGCTTAACTCTCATTTTAAGCAGGGACAGATCTAGACCAAGTTGCGCCTGGGGCAAGGTCAGGTTTTGGCGCCTAAACTGCCATTCCCCATCCAGTTTTGGCGCCTAAAGGTCAGGTGTTGGCGCCTAAACTGCCATTCCCCATCCAGTTTTGGCACCTAAAGGTCAGGTTTTGGCACCTAAAGATCAGGTTTTGGCGCCTAAACTGCCATTCCCCATCCAAATTTTGCCGCCTTTTTAAGAATTCAACAAACTGCGCCTGGTGCAAGATACCCGCCTGCCCCCCCCCCCCTAGATCCGTCCCTGATTTTAAGTACCCTTGAACAATGGTGAAATCTTTCAATTAAAGCCCTAGGGCTAGATTACCTATGAACACATGTCCTGGTGCTGCTCATTGTCATTGGGCAACCCCACCAACCCCTGCTTCTGGTCTCTGGACTCTTGTCATTTTCATGTTCAGCGGAATCCTTCAGTCGAATATGAAAACAGAGAAACTCCCCCAGTGATGGCCTGAGGTTTGGAACTGCCAGGGTTTGGAGGTGGGAGAATTGCAACGGCAATGAACCGAGCGAGGGCACTCCTAAATAGGCTGGATAGTGTAATGGTTAAGGGCTCTGCCTCTGACAAGGGAGACCAGGGTTCAAATCCCGGCTCTGCCTGATCAGTAAGCCAGCACCTATTCAGCAGGAGACCTCAGGCAAGTCTCCCTAACACTGCTACTGCCTATAGAGCGCGTCCTAGTGGCTACAGCTCTGGCACTTTGAGTCCGCCAGGAGAAAAGCGCGGTAGAAGTGTTTGTTTGTTCTCTATCCCACCATGGGTTTTAATGTTTTACCCTTGTTTAGGAGTACTTTAAAACTAATTAGAACTCATAAGACACCTGTGGGGGAGACACTTTCGACTTCAGGGAATATCTAAAAGAGTCCAATATGTCAAGATATGTGTGAAAGCTGAACAGCAGTAAAAATTTGCTTGAGACAGTCAGATTTGAATCTATATAATAAGACAATTGGATTTCAGGAAAGTCCTATTTTGCAAGAGTATAGATACAGTTGCTTATCTCAAGCTTATTTTCACTTCATGTGTGTTTTAAACTTTATAAACTCTCTGCTTGACTTTAAGAACTCTGTGCAATATCTTCACAGAGCTTGTATGTTCTCCCCATGTCTATGTTGCTTTCCTCTGGGCACTACTGTTTCCTCCCACATCCCAAAAACATACAGATAAGTTAATTAGCTTCCCCTTAAAATTGTCTCTAGACTATGATGGATAGTCATATGACTAAGATAGGGATTTGATTGTGAGTCCCTCTGAGGGACAGTTAGTAACAAGACTATATATTCTGTGTAAAGTCCTGTGGAAGATGTTGGCGTTATATAAATTCTAAATAATAAAATTGTTTACAGAAAGTCTGAGAGAGTTCGCTTCTTAGTGTTAAAGAGAAACCATAAACAAGAATTCAACTTCATCTAAATCTGTAGCTGATACCCCCTTTCCCATGAGAAATAATTCCCACAGTGTGATGTCAGGGCCATGGTTCTGACATCACACTGTGGGAGCCTTGGGAGCCTTGTTGCATTGTGGGAAATAACAGCTGTTTACAGCTGTTTCCAGCTGCAAAAAAAAAAGCAACACCTCCTTCCACTGACATCACCTGCCAGCAGTATAAATGTCACCATGTGATAAATATCAGAATGTAAATCAGGGAGAGGAAAGATTTTACAATGGGCAAACACTGACTATATCATTTATACATAATTATTGTAAAAATTAGCGCTTTTTTTTATTACATTATTTTCACTGCAGTTCCTCTTTAACTAGTTCTGTGACAGATTTGTAAACTTCTTGATGAGGTAAACTGTGTTCTTCCTGTTGCGTGGTACATGATATGAAAGGTCATTCAGTTCTATAACTGTCACCTGATGCTGTTGTTTTTTTTTTCCTGACAGTTAATCCATATTCTGTTTGGGCAGCTGCCTGCAAGCCCCTCCAGCAGTGGGATGAAGAGAAAGATGTGAGTGCCCACAGGAGATCACCACCTCCACCCTGACAAAAAACTGCCCACCGAAAATCACAAGCTCAGCGAGGCCTCTGGGTGTGGGTCACCTGACCCGGTCACCCTGGTGATGGGCACTGAATGGACCTGCTGAGTCAGATCTGCTGACCGCTGGCTTTCAGAATTCTGTGTACAAAGTGCCCTATCAGCTCCTGGGACTATTGTGAGGGCAGAGAGAGGGAGAGAAAGAGGGACAAGCAATCCAGAAATACACAGCAAAGCATAATACCCTACATAGGAATGTAAGGGACATACAGTAGATACAGCAATGGAGGACAATGCTGTCATCATTAAAGGACCACTATCGAAAACATTGTGAAGTTTAATTAAATTGTACATTTCTCCTAGAGTAAAACACGTTATTTTTTGCCTCTGTTGCTGCCATTTACGGTAGTTAGTAAAATGACAGGTTTTGAACTAGTTCATCTCCTCATGCAGGATTCTCAGTGTTTTGTTTATTCTTTACAAAAGCACTCCCTGGAAATGATCTATACAAAGATGTCAGTCAGCTTCCCTACTCTTTGCGCACTATTTTGGCAGTTGCACTAAGCAACTGCTGTTTAGTAAGCACTTTTGTAAATAAAGAAATAACTGAGGATCCCAAATGAGGAGATGGATTAGTCCAAAACCTGTCAGATTATCACTACCTACTGTAAGTGACAGCGACATCGGAAAAATGTCATTTATACTATAGTTTAATCCGGAGCAAATGTACAATTTTATGTATGTGTTTGCACACTTTCATTCATTTAAAAGACACAACACATACATAGCAAACCATTTCCTAAAAATGTATTTTAAATGATATCCTCCAATTGAGTTGGAAATGGAATAATGGGGAGCCGTATTCTCCGGAGCACAGATGATGTCATGCCCAGCCAAACTAATATTCATTCTCCGTTAATAAATTCCCCAATTTATATGTTTCCATCACAAGGACTTTTGCAAACTATATTTCAGATTTGTTTTCTTGGATGAATCCACAGAGACATGTATAGCCATGCCACAGTCTTGTCTTGCTGTCATAGTACAATGCCTATTGGGTATGTCAGGTGTCAGTTTGCTGATTAGTACAGGTGACTACCCCAGAGTTGCAGTGCTTCCTACTTTGTGCAGTCAATCATTCATTCATAGAGAGGGGTGTTATTGGCGTGTTACTCGGCAGGTTGCACTTTAGTGAATGTAACAATATTCATCGATTTCATGGTTTGAAACTGCCATATGAGCTTACACAGACCCTTTCAGACATTCACAGGCTGCAAACTGATATGGAAAGATCATTGTATTAGTGCCAACAACTTCTGTAGCACTGTACATAGAACAAAGCAGACAACAGGGGGAGCATAGACACAACAGTAGTTCAACACATTGTACAATTAGAACAACCAGCAACACAAGTAAAGATAAATACAGTTGATGTGTAAGTCCAGACATTACCAATACTTGTACATTATATAATATAATATACAACACAAACACTTGGGGGAGGAACCTACCCATGTAAGCTTATACTCTAGATAAATGATTAGTACATTCATTTACAAAATGACCTTTGTTGTACTGATACATGTCATACCAATTTTTAATGAAGGTGAAGTTTCACTTTAACCCAAAGGAAAATACTTTAAACTAAAGTAGGCTTTAGATGGAAGCATGGGGAAATGTTAGAACCTCTGCCAAGTTTTTACTACTGTGTGTTTCCTGTCTCAGATGTATAGTCATAGGATTCCAATTGTAAACAGCAGTTTCAGGCTATTAGAAAATAGTAAAGTACTTAAGTACTAAGATAATAGCTTACTTAAAGTGGATCCGAGATGAACTTTTACTCATTGCATAATTGTGTTCCTTTCCTATTGTTTATAGAGCATTCCTCAAGCCAAATACTTTTTTGTTTTAATACTCTAATTCCCTATAAACTAAACAAGCCTCGCCCACAGTTTTTCAGAGAGCCTTGGCAGTAACAAGGGCTCATGGGAGCTCAGTCTGGGCAGGAGGAGGGGGAGGTATTACTAGCCAGAGATGTCAGAGGCAGAGGGGAGGAGGAGGGGGGATTAGGTTTTTTCACAGAAGATGCAGATAAGCCTGCCTCTGTGTAATGTTTACAAACAACATGGCTGCTGTCATTGTATCACAGGAAGAAATAATCATATTCTATTGAAGATGTTTGCAGCTAGATTTGCTGTGTAAACTAAACTTTAGATAAGATATATAGAAAAGTTACTTGTTATAGTTAGTTTTTCATCTTGGATCCGCTTTAAATAGTAAGGTGTTAAATAATAGTAAAGTAGTAAGGTCCATGGTGCTATGGGCTTTAGAGCCAATTCACAAGGATGCTAAACAGGCTGCGACATTCATCATCATTGTCCATTCAATTGAATGGAGTTCAGTAGCCACAGTAGCCACACATGATACAATTAAATGATCTGAGTTTACAGCAATTTGACAAAAACGATTGTTTTTCCTGAAAAACTGAAAGCTTTTTTTGTATCCAAGGAAGAAATCCATTTGCATTTCCTGGGGGATTTTTTTTCAATATAAGTTAATCAGGAGTGGTGTGTTTTTTCTGATCAATTTTTATGAAAAGTGAATGGTGTAGGGTAGAGTGTCCATTTCTTAATATATACACCCAAGCAATTTTCTCAGAGTTTTCAATAATTTTTTCCCCATAATTGGGAAAACATTGAACACGTGTGGTACATTGATCAGATTCTTTAAATGTTACAATCAATCAGAAAAAAATGAATGTAATCCTTGAATTGAAAATAAATTTTAAAAAACTGTATTGTGTTGGGCAACCTTTAAGGTGACCGCACACAATACAATTTTTTTATACTATTTTTCATTTTCAAAATCACAATCAATTTTTCTGGTTGATTTTAACGATCTGAAAAATCTGACTAATACAATGTATCAGCATGTTAAATTTTAACCCAATTATCAAAAAATGTAAAAAATGTAATGGAGACCACTGCAAAAAAAAGTCTAAATCAAGAGATTGAAAATGCTACATCATTACATTTTCAGATCGATCAGAAAAATCAGCCACTCCTGACTAACTTATATCGATAAAAATGGGAAGTTCGACCAGATTTCTTGTTCAGATTAAAAAAAAAACAACTTTTGATTTTTATGTACAACTGATCGTTTTTTATTGAATTTCCATAGAGTCAAATCTTTTTCTTTTTATTGTATCGCGCGTGTCTACTTTTAGGCTGCATAAAACTTGGGATTTCTGTCAACCAGCACGGATCTGCAGTGACACAGTCAACATCACAGGTCATGGACCATATCACTGCAGATACCACATGATTGGTAGGGCTAAATTCCAACTCCTGGGAAGATGGAGAAAGGACATCAAGCTGTTGGCACTGAAACATTGGAGACCTGTACTCCCTACAGCAAAGGTTTAGCAGAAACCGTTTTGATGTAATTTTTATGCTCACGGGAAGGTGTGAGAGAAGAGCCTTAGATAGTCCCGTTGTTGTATCCAGTCACTTGATTGTACTTTTCATAGAATAGCTGGAATTCAACATTTCTATTTCTCTGTAGACCCCTCATGTTGGATGATGGAAACTCCGCTATGCCACTCTCTAAATTCAGCAGACACCTCCCAGTGGACTCCCTGCAAGACCCGTATTACATACAATCGGTGAGTTCGTTTTTGGTACTCCTGATACCAAGGTAGACGTCACATTTCAATTTGCATTTATTTAAATGTTAAATTGGTTGTAAGAACGGAGGAGACCCAATGCAGCACTGGAGCAGGTAAATATTATACTGCTCCCTGCGCTACTGTGCGCAAGGGGGAGGAGAAGTGGTCCCCCATAGACTCGCCACCATTGCGAGGGTCACAAGACTATAGTTAGGCTTATGATCCTGTACACAGCTAGAGTGTTGGCAAAACCCAGGAGGATCATCTT
>NC_090656.1:186425485-186435485 GCF_040937935.1 Hyperolius riggenbachi
GCAGGCGGACAATAGCGGCGAATCGAGCGGGTGATAAGAGCCGGCGGGGACGAGCGGGAATCGGTCCGCGCGCGTATGCCCAGCATTAGACCAGTTGCTTCTCTCTGCTTGCAACAGTTTGGTTGCGACTAGGGCAGTGGAGTTGGTACAAAAAAAAAAAAAAATCACACGACGACTCAGTTTATTGAAACCGACTCCAACTCCAGGTACCTAAAATTACTGACTCCACAGTCCTGGTTGTGACCAATAATTTAAGTTAGATACTCGCCTAAGTAGAGGGAAGGCTATGGATCCCTTTGAACCTTCCCATTATTATCTGCGTCCCATTATTCCCCACCTGGTCTCCCGTGCATCTTCGGCTCTCCTCGGAAGTGTTAGGGTCTCTGAGTACTTTTGAAGATGAGCGTCTCTGTACTGGGCATGCACAGGTCCACACGCATGCAGAGACCTGCTTGCCTTTGGAAGTATCTAGAGACCCAAGTACTCCTACTTCACTAAAGTCATATGCTGGAGGGGGGAGGGGGGGGGTTTGCTGGAAGGAAGGGATGCAGAGAGGACTGGGGAGCCGCCAATGCTTGGAATACACAATGAGATTTTTTTTTCTGATCGATTTCTCATAGAAGTGAATGGAAATCGATTAGCAAAAATGATCGAAAAGTCGATTGGACAATAAATCTGCTGAAAAATCTCATTGTGTATTCCCAGCATAAGGGATGAAGAACTGTCCTTCCTCTTAGGTGAGGGCGTCACTTTTTCTTCCCTGTGTGCTTACAGGTGTCCTGTAGCTGCGCCCGTATCCAGTAGAAGTAAACCAATTTACATGCAATTTTTTGGACACAGAGTTGCATGCAAATTAGCATATGTATACAGGCTTTTTTTTTTTTTTACATGAGAATTTGCATGAGTAATCTGATTTTAGCGTTTTTTGTTTTTTTTTCCTGTATCCGTATTTTGCATATAATTGAACCTTTGAAACGCATTGTAAAGCAAATCCACTCAAATTTACAACTAGTGGAAATGGGCCCTTATTCTAGGTAAATGCCAAAAATTTTCTGGCAGATCTAGCTGCCAGGTCGATTATCTTCATGGCCAATCTGAAATATATATATTCCCCCCCCCCCCCCCCCCCAATTGTTTTTTCCAATCAATTTCCATTCCCCTAAAACATTTGAGTTGTTGGTGTTTCTTATTCTGTGCCTCTTTACTGGTAGCTTTTGTCACCCTTGTGAAATTTTCTAATTCTATATAATAAAACCCCTGCGTCCTCTCCATGTGTCCGTGCGTTTGCGCTAATGCACATGTGTGACATGCGGACGTGGAGAGCAGGAAGATGGGTGCAGGGGGAGCGCAGCCGGAAGCGCGGGTTTAATGTCGGGCAAGGTGGGGGGGGGGTCGCGGCTGAGCCCTAGCGCCCGTTTTAAATGGGCAGGCATAATGCTTAGTAACTATATAACGTATAATCTCAAATCTGTTGTTAGATTTCAAGTGTTACTGCAAATCCTTCACTAGACTCCAAAGGCTTTTACTTGTGTGTTTTCTAACTGGATGTTGATTCTCTTTCAGCTATCCTCTCACAAATTACACATTTGGTACAAAGGAACCTCTATATGAGAAGGACAGCTCCGTAGCCGCGCGCTTCCAGCGCATGCGGGAAGAGTTTGATAAGATTGGAATGAGACGAACTGTGGAGGGGGTTCTGATTGTGCATGAACACCGATTACCACATGTCCTGCTGCTACAACTGGGAACCACCTTTTTCAAATTGTAAGTTGTCATTGTTGTTAAAATATCCTTTCACTATGTTTTAAATGGTTTTATAACTAACATTGAGTGGAGAATTCAAATGCATATCTCTCTTGGAAGAGACAGTTAGCAGTTCAAAGCCCAATTCAGGATTTTTTTTCTTTTCTTTCCTAAAATTCTTGGCCACGATTGCCTCACAGTGTTGGCTGTACTTTGACCGTATCAATACTGCATTCTTTGTCTTATTCACACCATCTTTCAGACTGGTATTGGGGGGACTGCACTTTAAGCCATTCAGACTGTACTGCCTTGCTTAGTGTTTGTAATTCTAGAGCCCAAGTCACATGGTACATAATTTTTGCCCAGACTGATTGATGGAGAGTATGGCTGCATCAGCGCAATAAGTCAGAGCAGCACGGCCGCGATTAGTCAGAGGGAATGGTGGACATTAACTTTGAGGGTCCTGGGCAGCAGTGTTGGTCTCGAGGAGGACATGGGGAGGATCCAGAGGCTTCCCTCTTCAAAAGTATCCTCTATTTTATTTTTTTTTAGGTTCCCCTTTGGGATTGCTTTAAGATGTTTTGTGCATTCTGTATTCCAGCTATGTATTTCTGCTTCAAACAATAACAGTGTTTGATGCAGCCATTAAGTTTCATACACACACCTGTCTTAACTTGGCTGAGGCTGCCAATGACTACTGCCTCAGGAGACAATCGGGCGTCTGTACGTCACCCAATGACCCCCCCCCCCCCCCCAACGTTCAACCCGTGGCAGATGTACGACTATCCCATTATTTGCACCTCTTCCACGCCTGCCAAATGACCTCAGGCATCTGCCGCTTGTTGCCCCTCTGTCGTCCCTCCACATAGCAACACAGCGCATCGTCGGCTACACAGCTAACACGTGTGCATTAGAGCTCTGCGATGTCGTCCAAGGGGGATCAGCTACAATGGGTGACATGTAGATAATAGGATAACAGAGGCGCCAATAGGATAAAAAAAACACTAAAAGAACTTAAAAACCCATCTTGGTAATAGAGGAGGCAGTGGTGGACTCACCCCCTCCAAGCAGAACACACGACGGTGGATTTTCAGTCAAAACAATTTTATTGGATACTCCAAATAAAGTGCAACGCGTTTCACGGGATACAAACCCGCTTCATCAGGCAATAACAGATAGGAGTAAACAGCATCTGCCAGTATCATCAACACTGAGCGCCTCTGACATGTGTTGGGCATGTGTATGAGCCCTTAGAACCAGGCACCCTAACTTTACATCACTGCGTCCTGCCAGACAGCAAGACCTGCTAGCAGACTTCCCAAAGTGTCTTTTAGGTTTGGACCAAAAATTATTGCCCTGATAACTTGCTATGTTTTATTTTGGCTTAAAGTGAATCTGAAGCCAAAATGTAATAAAACAAATAAACAGATACTTGGCTAAGGAGAAGGAAGGCTCTGGGTCCTATAGAGCCCTCCTGGTCCCCTCTTTCCAGCGCTGGCTCTCCGTTAGCAGTCTTCGTACGACAGTCCGCTCTGTGCTGCAAGTGCGCGCTTTTGCGCATGCGGTGTATGGAGCTGCCTTTCTTCAGCCTGTCACCAATTGTGGTGTGATTGAAAAGTGTCATTTAATTGCACCAAGTGGCAGTCACACCAAAAGTGCAGTAGACATTGCACTGGGATTCAACAAGAATCGCATTGTATATCAATGCAAGCAAGTTAAAAAAAAAAAAAAAAAGGCCTGCAGTTTGCTTGATACAGCAGGTGTCCATGCAATCAGCAATGCCTACTCAGTGGAAAAGAGCCCATTGCAAGTTTTTATGCATGTTCAGCTGCCATGAGAGAAATATCGTACCTAGGTGTAAGCTATTTAAGTGAAAGTGTGCCTATTTCTGTTGGTGTAAAGCAGGCATGGGCAAACTCGGCCCTCCAGCTGTTACGGAACTACAAGTCCCACAATGCATTTGCCTTTGAGTCATGACTGTGGCTGTCAGACTCCTGCAATGCACTGTGGGACTTGTAGTTCCTTAACAGCTGGAGGGCCAAGTTTGCCCATGACTGGTGTAAAGTGACATGAATGACTAACAGGAAATCTAAAAATAGGGTCAATAGTTCATAATTTCAGCTCTGACATACTTCAATAAATGTGTCATTGAGTAAAAATAATAAAACAGTAAGGCTGGTTTCACAGTGGGACGTTAAAGTCCCACGTTTATAGCAGCCAGTAACGCAGCCTAACTCTCAGCACTGTAAAATCAATGTGCTGTTCACAATAACACGTTGCGTTACATTGTAACGCAGCACGTTAAAAACAAAGTGCTGCATGCTGTACGTTATACTGGGCTAAGCCACGTTAGACTGTTTGCACATGCTCAGTAATGTTGGAGGAGGAGGTCTCCCTTCTTCCTCCATGGCCAGCCACATGGCTAATATTCACTGCACTGCAGAGAGTGGTGGGACTGTAGTGTTGTCCGGATCATGAACGAATCGTTCATTTGATCCGGATCTTTTTTTGAGTCGAATCATTCGGATCATCACAATGAAAGATTTGGTTCACAGTGGACGTCTGTCTGGAAGAAACTGGAACATACAGAATGTACAGTGCAGGCAAAGTCCTGTCCTGCTAGTCATTTCACCCAGTCTGCTTCCCTAGTAAAATGATTTGGTTCAAAGATCCGGATCTTTTCAATGATCCGATTCAAATGATCCGAATCCTTAAAAAGATCCGGACTTCCTATGACTAACCTGGAGCAGCTGCTTTGAGAGCTGCATAACGCAGCTCAATCTGAAGTCCAACTTCAACACCACCATACGTTGCGTTAGGGGCACGTTATGCGACCATAACGTCCCCTAAAACGTAACGTCTTGGTGTGTAAGTAGCCTAAACGCTTAAAGTAGGTTTAAATATAAAATAAAACTGGAATATCGTAGTCCTTTTGAGGAGCAGGATAGATACAATTATTTTTCACCTCGGGTGTCCTTTTAATTTCAGCCATATATTTTCTGTATATGATTTTTTTTGTTTTTTTTATGGCTATTTCAGATCCATTGATTTACATTTGCTATTTTGCAGGCCTGGAGGTGAATTGAATCCAGGAGAAGATGAGGTGGAAGGTTTAAAGCGTCTCATGACTGAAGTATGTATTTGTAATATTTTTTTTTGCTTAGTTTACAAGTGAATAGCATGGGAAGATATTACAGAACCACACAATCGCACTGTATCCTTTGACCAGATAGTCTTGTCTGTCTTTGGACATATCTGCAGTTTCAGAGGGAAATAATTCAGACTTTTCTCTACTGTCTGCAACATTGCATTTAAAAAGTTATAAGGAGGGAAGGACTGAACCATGGATGTCTGGAGTTGCACATAGATACTGTATCAAAAATCAGGTTGAAAGCCTGTTTCACTTAAAATTATTTCACACAGTGAAGATCTCCCTGATAATGATAGTTTACCTGGTTGCCCCTTATGCTGGGAATACATGGTACGTTTTTCACGCTCGATTTTGCGTCACATCGATTTTCGCGCTCTATTCCGCGTACCAGTTGCCTATCTCTCTTATCTTTCTGCAGTGTTTCCTTAAATGTACGCATTGTTTCCGAGTGCGAAATTGATCCGGCGGGACATCGGACAGGTCGGAAATGATCAATCGAGCCATCTTAATGGCTTACAAACGAACCGTGTATTCCCAGCATTACACCATGCGGTATTCATTAGATTCCAGTAGAGAATTGATGTATCAGTTGCACCACTGAAAGCTTAAAGGAATACTGTAGGGGGGGTCGTGGAAAATGAGTTGAACTTACCCGGCGCTTCTAATGGTCCCCCGCAGACATCCTGTACCCGCGCAGCCACTCACCGATGTCTGGCCCTGCCTCCGGTTCACTTCTGGAATTTCAGACTTTAAAGTCTGAAAACCACTGAGCCTGCGTTGCCGTGTCCTCGCTCCCACTGACATCACCAGGAGTGTATAGCATAAGCCCAGTATGGTCTGTGCCTGCGCAGTACGCTCCTGGTGACATCAGCGGGAGCGAGGACACGGCAACGCTGGCGCAGTGGTTTTCAGACTTTAAAGTCTGAAATTCCAGAAGTGAACCGGAGGTGGGGTCGGAGCATCAGTGAGTGTCTGCGTGGGCACAGGATGTCTGCGGGGGGAACATTAAAAGCCCCGGGTAAGTTTAACTCCTTTTCTCCCGACCCCCTACAGTATTCCTTTAACAGTGTTTTTAATATAGTACAAAATAAAACAGCAAGGAGTAGTGGTTGTAGTGCTTATACACAAGTCGACCTTGTGTATAACTCGACTCCGACTTCAATAATTGAATGCTGAGTGTTGTGTAATCTGCACATATTATAGAATGATGCAATGTTAGAAAAAACACTATATACCTGAAAATAAAAGTGTGATAATATTTTCTTTGCTGCTAATCTTCTAGTAATTATTCATAGTACACAACCAATTCACTATATCATATTTTTTTTTTTTTTTCGCTTCAGTGTCTAAGTGCAGGCAATAACTCCTTCAGGCCCCCAAGTTCCTTCATCAAGAAAGTGTCACTTACAGTACCACAGGGTAAATTGCTGCAAATGGGAATGTCAGTTATAGTACACACATTACTGTGTTCAGTGTTTCCTGTGACCCGAGTATAAGTCGACCCCCTATACTTTTTATTTAGTGATTCAGACCTAAATTTCTAGACTTATACTCGAGTATATCGGGTATACATAGTATTTACAAAGACACAGGGATAGTCTACTTTCAGGTTAGGATGGTACTTTATGTAGGCATTTGAATCCCCACTCAGGTCCGAAGAGTTCCATGGATTATCTTGTTAGTTAATCCCTTTTAGGCATGTATTTAATAATTATTCAGTGTTTAACATTTAAGGACTTAAATGCCTGCAAGGAGTTAGAGACGCTGAAGTCTCATAAAAATCCTCTTTTTACTTCAAATATCTGTTCCTCATCCCTGCCCTAACTAAAACGCCACATCCCCGCGGCTGAAATCTAAATCCCCCCCCCATCCCCAGCTCTGCCTCCATTCGCGTCTATCAGTGGCGGATCTCCGCCTCTCCCCGCCCCTCTCAGTGAAGGAAGTATATAGATATACTGTATCTATATATTGATGTAAATTGGTATGTAGCCCCCGCCCTCCCAGTGGTTTTTAGAATAGGCTGTTAAGCTATGTAGAATTCTCCCAGAGCATTTTGGGAGATTAGGTATTTCTGCTAGCTTCCGAACACAGGGAAGCACCTGCCAGCTCTAAAGATGTTGCCACCTGCTGTAAATTTTAAAGTAGTCCTGTGCGATTCTTATGTAACAAATTTGGATACTTGCCTTGGGAAAGGGAAGCCTCTGGATCCTCCCAAGGCTTTCCCTGTTCCTCCATTTTAGTGCTAAGACCTCTAAACGTTTCACGGAGCTTTGAGCGCAGATGGCTCACACCTATGCAGCAGCACGGAGCTGCCACACGGGTTTAGCAGAAAAAGCTGAGCCCATCGGCTCCTTGCTATTGCGTTGGCCTGTGCTGTCCTCACCTGCACAGTGCGGACAACCTCCACTGACAAACACTTGGAAGGGGGGCAACTGTGAAGACTCTGCAGGATCTAGAGACTTCCCTCTCCTGAGGTAAGCACCCAAATTAGCCCCCCCCCCTTCAGGTTTACTTTAAGAATGTTAAAGAAGGTTTACTTTGAAGTGAACCTCCGGACTAAAAAATCAACTCAGCAGCACTGAAAAGGCTTGGTGTTTAACAGTTTCACAGCATTAGAACTTTGTTTCTCTTATACAAGCCTCGTTTTTAGCTGCACAGAAGAAAACTGCCCGGGCTTTTTTTCCCCTGATGCTGTGCAAAGCATTATGGGATTTCTGATTTTGTTCTCGTTCTGCTGCAATTTTTTTTTTTTTTAAATTTTATTTTAAACTTTGAATTTGACATTTGAAGTCTAGTGTGTGCAGCTGGGAGGGGTAATCAGGACACAGGTCAGTTGGAACTGTGTCTCCTGCTCCTTGTGACCTCCTCCTTTCAACCAAAAAGATGGCTGCCCCCATGAATCACAAACATTTGCCTTTTCTTTTAGAACAGGGTGGGTAAGAGATTATATTACCTATATATTCTAATTAACATAACTAATGTAACTTAATGACAGTATGTTTGTTTAGGCTGAAGTTCCTCTTTAAGAATGTCATTCCGGGTAAGAAAATATTTTACAATGGCCAAGCATTGACTAAATAATTTATAAAGGAACGTTGTAAAAAAAAAATAAGCAGTATTCCTCATAATTTTATATTAATTAAAACTGAAGAGTGGGGGAAAAGTACCTCCAAGTGAGGTAGAGCTATTAACCTCCCTGGCGGTATGCCGCGCAGGAGGAGTTCTCAGGATTTTTTTTTTTTTTTTTACACACAGCTAGCACTCCCGATGACGTCCATGATCGTCGCCATGGCGACGGGGGAAGCCAAACAGGAAATCCCGTTCTGAACGGGATTTCCTGTTTGCGCTGATCGCCGGAGGGGATGCCGCTACACAGCGGCTATCATGTAGCTAGCGCTAGGCTAGCTACATGATTTAAAGAAAAAAAAAATTAAAGTGCTGCGATGCCCCCTGGCGGTTTTAATAGACCGCCAGGGAGGTTAAAGCAAGTGGATTTAGAGGATGTCTTTATTTTGAGCAGGTCAGATGACTTTGTGTTTGCTGTAATAGGGTTGGTTTGCTCAAGCAATCTTTCATACAAAACTCTGTATAATATCCAGGATTTTTAACCTGTCCTTTTTTTTTGTTTCCTCTCAGATCCTGGGGCGTCAGGATGGCGTGCAGCAGGACTGGGTGATTGATGACTGCATTGGCAATTGGTGGAGGCCAAACTTTGAGCCCCCTCAGGTGAGTAGTGAAAATGGGGTTGATTTCTCGTGTAATGCTCGCTATCTCCTTTTGCTCCCTCAGAGTTACCGTGCCTTATGAGAGTAGCATAGCGAGCTCTACGAACTCATGCCTGCTAATTGGCAATGACTAGAACCCCTGCGTGTCCAATCACGTTCAAGGACCTTATCCCCGCTCTTTGGCCCAATAGGCTGCCTGTCAAGTTTCCTGTCAAGTGACTGGCAGCCTATTGGGCCAATCAAAGTGCGGGGATAATGTCCTTTTTAAAGTGATTGCAGTGTTCTCCCCAGAATTTTTTTCCAGCCGGGTGGCATGAAAAAGTAGCCGGGTGGGGAAGTAAGGACACATTGAGTGGAGAAGGGGGGGTCACGCGGGGGGGGGTTGTAGCTGGGGAGTTGGGACAAGGGTGTGTGTGTGTAGAGGATCACAAAAAGTGTCAGGTGGGGTATTTTGATCACCCTGGGTAATACTAGGTGTGAGAGAAGATTGCGCCGAGTGCTACTGTATGTGGAGATAATACCACTGACAGCTATCAGGTGAGGAGGGAGATCTCACCCTTGGTGCAGCTGATGTGTGTGAGGGGTTCATACTAGATGCCTCACATTGTGTTGCTAGTGGATTGAGGGTACATGACTGGCTGCTGCTAATGGACAGGGAACCATCTCCCTTTGGATTGTATGGAGGAGGGGTCTCGCACTGTGTGATATATATCAGCTCCTCCCTGGCTTGCATAGGAAGAACAGAACCATAGGAGTCCAGGAGAGATTTATTTATGAAGGATTGCAGTCTGGACTTTCACAGGACACAGGACTTTCACGTCACAAGCACACATATAGAACAAGAGAGCTATGTGCTTCCACAGCCACTGGCTCGGTTATGTCTGCAGTTTACATTGTGGCTGACTCCAGATAGCATTCCATCTCTCACCATGACCTGCCCGGGATCCTCCACTGTGCTATAAATCACAGCCAACCACACTGCTCCGTCCTGCTGTCAGCATCCCCCGTGACTCCAGCACGTGTTTCTCCCCTGTGCTATAAATCACAGACCGCTGCACTGCTCAGTCCCGCTTTATGCACTGAACTTCGTGCACATAAATTAACGCGTTCAGCCGGTCAATGATTGCGCTCTGCCTGCCTCTAGTCTCTGCCCAGCACATCCCCCACACAGCTTACACTTAGTCATGAGCCTCTGCAGTGACATTCGGCAGCTAGCGCCATGGTCACACCTCTCACCATGCACTGAGCCAATCAGTGCAGGAGCTCGCCGGGAAGCACGAGATCTTGTGTGCAGAAGGGAAGAAGCACATCCTGACAGCCGGGCACTTGTCAGTGAAGAGTGCGGCTAGCGGTGACAGCGATTTCATCAGCCGGGCGGTAA